>NW_027363260.1:375000-445000 GCF_046119375.1 Phyllobates terribilis
GTAGTGTAGTGTAGTGTAGTGTAGTGTAGTGTAATGTAGTGTAGTGTAGTGTAGTGTAGTGTAGTGTAGTGTAGTTAGTGTAATGTAGTGTAGTGTAGTGTAGTGCAGTGCAGTGTAGTGTAGTGTAGTGTAATGTAGTGTAGTGTAGTGTAGTGTAGTGTAGTGTAGTGTAGTATAGTGTAGTGTAGTGTGAGTGTAGTGTAGTGTAGTGTAGTATAGTGTAATGTAGTGTAGTGTAGTGCAGTGCAGTGTAGTGTAGTGTAGTGTAATGTAGTGTAGTGTAGTGTAGTGTAGTGTAGTGTAGTGTAGTGTAGTGTAGTGTAGTGTGTGTGTAGTGTAGTGTAGTGTAGTGTAGTGTAGTGTGTGTGTAGTGTAGTGTAGTGTAGTGTAATGTAGTGTAGTGTGGTGTGGTGTAGTGTAGTGTAGTGTAGTGTAGTGTAGTGTGTGTGTAGTGTAGTGTAGTGTAGTGTAGTGTAATGTAGTGTAGTGTAGTGTGGTGTAATGTAGTGTAGTGTAGTGTAGTGTAATGTAGTGTAGTGTAGTGTAGTGTAGTGTAATGTAGTGTAGTGTAGTGTAGTGTAGTGTAGTGTAGTGTAATGTAGTGTAGTGTAGTGTAGTGTAGTGTAGTGTAGTGTAGTGTGGTGTGTAGTGTAGTGTAGTGTAGTGTAATGTAGTGTAGTGTAGTGTAGTGTGTGTGTAGTGTAGTGTAGTGTGGTGTGGTGTAGTGTAGTGTAGTGTAGTGTAGTGTAGTGTAGTGTAGTGTAGTGTAATGTAGTGTAGTATAGTGTAATGTAGTGTAGTGTAGTGTAGTGTAATGTAGTGTAGTGTAGTGCAGTGCAGTGTAGTGTAGTGTAGTGTAGTGTAATGTAGTGTAGTGTAGTGTAGTGTAGTGTGTAGTGTAGTGTAGTGTAGTGTAGTGTAGTGTAGTGTAGTGTAGTGTAGTGTAATGTAGTGTAGTGTAGTGTAGTGTAGTGTAGTGTAATGTAGTGTAGTGTAGTGTAGTGTAGTGTAATGTAGTGTAATGTAGTGTAGTGTAGTGTAGTGTAGTGTAGTGTAGTGTAGTGTAGTGTAATGTAGTGTAGTGTAGTGTGGTGTAATGTAGTGTAGTGTAGTGTAGTGTAATGTAGTGTAGTGTAGTGTAGTGTAGTGTAATGTAGTGTAGTGTAGTGTAGTGTAGTGTAGTGTAGTGTAATGTAGTGTAGTGTAGTGTAGTGTAGTGTAGTGTAGTGTAGTGTATGTAGTGTAGTGTAATGTAGTGTAGTGTAGTGTAGTGTAGTGTAGTGTAGTGTAGTGTAATGTAGTGTAGTGTAGTGTAGTGTAGTGTAATGTAGTGTAGTGTAGTGTGGTGTAATGTAGTGTAGTGTAGTGTAGTGTAATGTAGTGTAGTGTAGTGTAGTGTAGTGTAATGTAGTGTAGTGTAGTGTAGTGTAGTGTAGTGTAATGTAGTGTAGTGTAGTGTAGTGTAGTGTAGTGTAGTGTAGTGTATGTAGTGTAGTGTAATGTAGTGTAGTGTAGTGTAGTGTAGTGTAGTGTAGTGTAATGTAGTGTAGTGTAGTGTAGTGTAGTGTAATGTAGTGTAGTGTAGTGTAGTGTAGTGTAGTGTAGTGTAGTGTAATGTAGTGTGTGTGTAGTGTAGTGTAGTGTAGTGTAGTGTAGTGTAATGTAGTGTAGTGCAGTGCAGTGTAGTGTGGTGTAGTGTAATGTAGTGTAGTGTAGTGTAGTGTAGTGTAATGTAGTGTAGTGTAGTGTAGTGTAGTGTAATGTAGTGTAGTGTAGTGTAGTGTAATGTAGTGTAGTGTAGTGTGAGTGTAGTGTAGTGTAGTGTAATGTAGTGCAGTGCAGTGTAGTGTAGTGTAGTGTAATGTAGTGTAGTGTAGTGTAGTGTAGTGTAGTGTAGTGTGTGTGTAGTGTAGTGTAGTGTAGTGTGTGTGTAGTGTAGTGTAGTGTAGTGTAGTGTAGTGTAGTGTAGTGTGGTGTGTAGTGTAGTGTAGTGTAGTGTAGTGTAATGTAGTGTAGTGTAGTGTAGTGTGTGTGTAGTGTAGTGTAGTGTGGTGTGGTGTAGTGTAGTGTAGTGTAGTGTAGTGTAGTGTAGTGTAGTGTAGTGTAGTGTAGTGTAATGTAGTGTAGTATAGTGTAATGTAGTGTAGTGTAGTGTAGTGTAATGTAGTGTAGTGTAGTGCAGTGCAGTGTAGTGTAGTGTAGTGTAGTGTAATGTAGTGTAGTGTAGTGTAGTGTAGTGTGTAGTGTAGTGTAGTGTAGTGTAGTGTAGTGTAGTGTAGTGTAGTGTAATGTAGTGTAGTGTAGTGTAGTGTAGTGTAGTGTAATGTAGTGTAGTGTAGTGTAGTGTAGTGTAATGTAGTGTAATGTAGTGTAGTGTAGTGTAGTGTAGTGTAGTGTAGTGTAGTGTAGTGTGTGTGTAGTGTAGTGTAGTGTAGTGTAGTGTAGTGTAATGTAGTGTAGTGTAGTGTAGTGTAGTGTAGTGTAGTGTAATGTAGTGTAGTGTAGTGTAGTGTAATGTAGTGTGAGTGTAGTGTAGTGTGTGTGTAGTGTAGTGTAGTGTAGTGTAGTGTAATGTAGTGTAGTGTATGTAGTGTAGTGTAATGTAGTGTAGTGTAGTGTAATGTAGTCTAGTGTAGTGTAGTGTATGTAGTGTAGTGTAGTGTAGTGTAGTGTAGTGTAGTGTAATGTAGTGTAGTGTATGTAGTGTAGTGTAATGTAGTGTAGTGTAGTGTAATGTAGTCTAGTGTAGTGTAGTGTATGTAGTGTAGTGTAGTGTAATGTAGTGTAGTGTAGTGTAGTATAGTGTAATGTAGTGTAGTGTAGTGTAATGTAGTGTAATGTAGTGTAGTGTAGTGTAGTGTAGTGTAGTGTAATGTAGTGTAGTATAGTGTAATGTAGTGTAGTGTAGTGTGAGTGTAATGTAGTGTAGTGTAGTATAGTGTAGTATAGTGTAATGTAGTGTAGTGTAGTGTAATGTAGTGTAGTGCAGTGTAGTGTAGTGTAATGTAGTGTAGTGTAGTGTAGTGTAGTGTAATGTAGTGTAGTTTGTGTAGTGTAGTGTAGTGTGGTGTAGTGTAGTGTAGTGTAGTGTAGTGTAGTGTAGTGTAATGTAGTGCAGTGTAGTGTAGTGTAGTGTAGTGTAATGTAGTGTAGTGTAGTGTAATGTAGTGCAGTGTAGTGTAGTGTAGTGTAGTGTAGTGTAATGTAGTGTAGTGTAGTGTAGTGTAATGTAGTGTAGTGTAGTGTAGTTTGTGTAGTGTAGTGTAATGTAGTGTAGTGTAGTGTAGTGTAATGTAGTGTAGTGTAATGTAGTCTAGTGTAGTGTAGTGTAGTATAGTGTAGTATAGTGTAATGTAGTGTAGTGTAGTGTAATGTAGTGCAGTGTAGTGTGGTGTGGTGTAGTGTAGTGTAGTGTAGTGTAGTGTAGTGTAGTGTAGTGTAATGTAGTGCAGTGTAGTGTAGTGTAGTGTAGTGTAATGTAGTGTAGTGTAGTGTAGTTTGTGTAGTGTAGTGTAGTGTAGTGTAGTGCAGTGCAGTGTAGTGTAGTGTAGTGTAGTGTAGTGTAGTGTATGTAGTGTAGTGTAGTGTAGTGTAGTGTAGTGTAGTGTAGTGTAGTGTAATGTAGTGCAGTGTAGTGTAGTGTAGTGTAGTGTAATGTAGTGTAGTGTAGTGTAGTTTGTGTAGTGTAGTGTAATGTAGTGTAGTGTAGTGTAGTGTAATGTAGTGTAGTGTAGTGCAGTGTAGTGTAGTGTAATGTAGTGTAGTATAGTGTAATGTAGTGTAGTGTAGTGTAATGTAGTGTAGTGTAGTGCAGTGCAGTGTAGTGTAGTGTAGTGTAGTGTAGTGTAGTGTAGTGCAGTGCAGTGTAGTGTAATGTAGTGTAGTGTAGTGTAGTGTAGTGTAGTGTGAGTGTAGTGTGAGTGTAGTGTAGTGTAGTGTAGTGTAGTGTAATGTAGTGTAGTGTGAGTGTAGTGTAATGTAGTGTAGTGTAGTGTAGTGTAGTGTAGTGTAGTGTAGTGTAGTGTAGTGTGAGTGTAGTGTAATGTAGTGTAGTGTAGTGTAGTGTAGTGTAGTGTAGTGTGAGTGTAGTGTAGTGTAGTGTGAGTGTAGTGTAGTGTAGTGTAGTGTAGTTAGTGTAATGTAGTGTAGTGTAGTGTAGTGCAGTGCAGTGTAGTGTAGTGTAGTGTAATGTAGTGTAGTGTAGTGTAGTGTGGTGTAGTGTAATGTAGTGTAGTGTAGTGTAGTGTAGTGTAATGTAGTGTAGTGTAGTGTAGTGTAGTGTAGTGTAATGTAGTGTAGTATAGTGTAATGTAGTGTAGTGTAGTGTAGTGTAATGTAGTGCAGTGCAGTGTAGTGTAGTGTAGTGTAATGTAGTGTAGTGTAGTGTAGTGTAGTGCAGTGTAGTGTGGTGTAGTGTAATGTAGTGTAGTGTAGTGTAGTGTAGTGTAGTGTAGTGTAGTGTAGTGTAATGTAGTGTAGTATAGTGTAATGTAGTGTAGTGTAGTGTAATGTAGTGTAGTGTAGTGTAGTGTAGTGTAATGTAGTGTAGTGTAATGTAGTGTAGTGTAGTGTAGTGTAGTGTAGTGTAGTGTAATGTAGTGTAGTGTAGTGTAGTGTGAGTGTAGTGTAATGTAGTGTAGTGTAGTGTAGTGTAGTGTAGTGTAGTGTAATGTAGTGTAGTGTAGTGTAGTGTAGTGTAGTGTAGTGTAGTGTAATGTAGTGTAGTGTAGTGTAGTGTAGTGTAGTGTAGTGTAGTGTAGTGTATGTAGTGTAGTGTAATGTAGTGTAGTGTAGTGTAGTGTAGTGTAGTGTAGTGTAATGTAGTGTAGTGTAGTGTAGTGTAGTGTAATGTAGTGTAGTGTAGTGTAGTGTAGTGTAGTGTAGTGTAGTGTAATGTAGTGTGTGTGTAGTGTAGTGTAGTGTAGTGTAATGTAGTGTAATGTAGTGTAGTGTAGTGTAGTGTAGTGTAATGTAGTGTAGTGTAGTGTAGTGTAGTGTAGTATAGTGTAATGTAGTGTAGTGTAGTGTAGTGTAATGTAGTGTAGTGTAGTGCAGTGTAGTGTAGTGTAGTGTAATGTAGTGTAGTGTAGTGTAGTGTAGTGTAGTGTAGTGCAGTGCAGTGTAGTGTGGTGTAGTGTAATGTAGTGTAGTGTAGTGTAGTGTAGTGTAGTTTAGTGTAATGTAGTGTAGTGTAGTGTAGTGTAGTGTAGTGTAGTGTAGTGTAGTGTAATGTAGTGTAGTGTAATGTAGTGTAGTGTAGTGTAGTGTAGTGTAGTGTAATGTAGTGTAGTATAGTGTAATGTAGTGTAGTGTAGTGTAGTGTAGTGTAATGTAGTGTAGTGTAGTGTAATGTAGTGTAGTGTAGTGTAGTGCAGTGCAGTGTAGTGTGGTGTAGTGTAATGTAGTGTAGTGTAGTGTAGTGTAGTGTAGTGTAATGTAGTGTAGTGTAGTGTAGTGTAGTGTAGTGTAGTGTAATGTAGTGTAGTGTAGTGTAGTGTAGTGTAGTGTGAGTGTAGTGAAGTGTAGTGTAGTGTAGTGTGAGTGTAGTGTAGTGTAGTGTAGTGTGAGTGTAGTGTAGTGTAGTGTAGTGTAGTGTAGTGTAGTGTAGTGTAGTGTAATGTAGTGTAGTGTAGTGTAGTGTAGTGTAGTGTGAGTGTAGTGTAGTGTAGTGTAGTGTAGTGTAGTTAGTGTAATGTAGTGTAGTGTAGTGTAGTGTAGTGCAGTGTAGTGTAGTGTAGTGTAATGTAGTGTAGTGTAGTGTAGTGTAGTGTGGTGTAGTGTAGTGTAGTGTGGTGTAGTGTAATGTAGTGTAGTGTAGTGTAGTGTAGTGTAGTGTAGTGTAATGTAGTGTAGTATAGTGTAGTGTAGTGTAGTGTAGTATAGTGTAGTGTAGTGTGAGTGTAGTGTAATGTAGTGTAGTGTAGTGCAGTGCAGTGTAGTGTAGTGTAGTGTAGTGTAATGTAGTGTAGTGTAGTGTAGTGTAGTGTAGTGTAGTGTAGTGTAGTGTAGTGTAGTGTAATGTAGTGTAGTGTAGTGTAGTGTAGTGTAGTGTAGTGTAGTTAGTGTAATGTAGTGTAGTGTAGTGTAGTGCAGTGCAGTGTAGTGTAGTGTAGTGTAATGTAGTGTAGTGTAGTGTAGTGTAGTGTAGTGTAGTGTAGTATAGTGTAGTGTAGTGTGAGTGTAGTGTAGTGTAGTGTAGTATAGTGTAATGTAGTGTAGTGTAGTGCAGTGCAGTGTAGTGTAGTGTAGTGTAATGTAGTGTAGTGTAGTGTAGTGTAGTGTAGTGTAGTGTAGTGTAGTGTAGTGTGTGTGTAGTGTAGTGTAGTGTAGTGTAGTGTAGTGTGTGTGTAGTGTAGTGTAGTGTAGTGTAATGTAGTGTAGTGTGGTGTGGTGTAGTGTAGTGTAGTGTAGTGTAGTGTAGTGTAGTGTGTGTGTAGTGTAGTGTAGTGTAGTGTAGTGTAATGTAGTGTAGTGTAGTGTGGTGTAATGTAGTGTAGTGTAGTGTAGTGTAATGTAGTGTAGTGTAGTGTAGTGTAGTGTAATGTAGTGTAGTGTAGTGTAGTGTAGTGTAGTGTAGTGTAATGTAGTGTAGTGTAGTGTAGTGTAGTGTAGTGTAGTGTAGTGTGGTGTGTAGTGTAGTGTAGTGTAGTGTAATGTAGTGTAGTGTAGTGTAGTGTGTGTGTAGTGTAGTGTAGTGTGGTGTGGTGTAGTGTAGTGTAGTGTAGTGTAGTGTAGTGTAGTGTAGTGTAGTGTAATGTAGTGTAGTATAGTGTAATGTAGTGTAGTGTAGTGTAGTGTAATGTAGTGTAGTGTAGTGCAGTGCAGTGTAGTGTAGTGTAGTGTAGTGTAATGTAGTGTAGTGTAGTGTAGTGTAGTGTGTAGTGTAGTGTAGTGTAGTGTAGTGTAGTGTAGTGTAGTGTAGTGTAGTGTAATGTAGTGTAGTGTAGTGTAGTGTAGTGTAGTGTAATGTAGTGTAGTGTAGTGTAGTGTAGTGTAATGTAGTGTAATGTAGTGTAGTGTAGTGTAGTGTAGTGTAGTGTAGTGTAGTGTAATGTAGTGTAGTGTAGTGTGGTGTAATGTAGTGTAGTGTAGTGTAGTGTAATGTAGTGTAGTGTAGTGTAGTGTAGTGTAATGTAGTGTAGTGTAGTGTAGTGTAGTGTAGTGTAGTGTAATGTAGTGTAGTGTAGTGTAGTGTAGTGTAGTGTAGTGTAGTGTATGTAGTGTAGTGTAATGTAGTGTAGTGTAGTGTAGTGTAGTGTAGTGTAGTGTAGTGTAATGTAGTGTAGTGTAGTGTAGTGTAGTGTAATGTAGTGTAGTGTAGTGTGGTGTAATGTAGTGTAGTGTAGTGTAGTGTAATGTAGTGTAGTGTAGTGTAGTGTAGTGTAATGTAGTGTAGTGTAGTGTAGTGTAGTGTAGTGTAATGTAGTGTAGTGTAGTGTAGTGTAGTGTAGTGTAGTGTAGTGTATGTAGTGTAGTGTAATGTAGTGTAGTGTAGTGTAGTGTAGTGTAGTGTAGTGTAATGTAGTGTAGTGTAGTGTAGTGTAGTGTAATGTAGTGTAGTGTAGTGTAGTGTAGTGTAGTGTAGTGTAGTGTAATGTAGTGTGTGTGTAGTGTAGTGTAGTGTAGTGTAGTGTAGTGTAATGTAGTGTAGTGCAGTGCAGTGTAGTGTGGTGTAGTGTAATGTAGTGTAGTGTAGTGTAGTGTAGTGTAATGTAGTGTAGTGTAGTGTAGTGTAGTGTAATGTAGTGTAGTGTAGTGTAGTGTAATGTAGTGTAGTGTAGTGTGAGTGTAGTGTAGTGTAGTGTAATGTAGTGCAGTGCAGTGTAGTGTAGTGTAGTGTAATGTAGTGTAGTGTAGTGTAGTGTAGTGTAGTGTGTGTGTAGTGTAGTGTAGTGTAGTGTGTGTGTAGTGTAGTGTAGTGTAGTGTAGTGTAGTGTAGTGTAGTGTGGTGTGTAGTGTAGTGTAGTGTAGTGTAGTGTAATGTAGTGTAGTGTAGTGTAGTGTGTGTGTAGTGTAGTGTAGTGTGGTGTGGTGTAGTGTAGTGTAGTGTAGTGTAGTGTAGTGTAGTGTAGTGTAGTGTAGTGTAGTGTAATGTAGTGTAGTATAGTGTAATGTAGTGTAGTGTAGTGTAGTGTAATGTAGTGTAGTGTAGTGCAGTGCAGTGTAGTGTAGTGTAGTGTAGTGTAATGTAGTGTAGTGTAGTGTAGTGTAGTGTGTAGTGTAGTGTAGTGTAGTGTAGTGTAGTGTAGTGTAGTGTAGTGTAATGTAGTGTAGTGTAGTGTAGTGTAGTGTAGTGTAATGTAGTGTAGTGTAGTGTAGTGTAGTGTAATGTAGTGTAATGTAGTGTAGTGTAGTGTAGTGTAGTGTAGTGTAGTGTAGTGTAGTGTGTGTGTAGTGTAGTGTAGTGTAGTGTAGTGTAGTGTAATGTAGTGTAGTGTAGTGTAGTGTAGTGTAGTGTAGTGTAATGTAGTGTAGTGTAGTGTAGTGTAATGTAGTGTGAGTGTAGTGTAGTGTGTGTGTAGTGTAGTGTAGTGTAGTGTAGTGTGAGTGTAGTGTAGTGTGTGTGTAGTGTAGTGTAGTGTAGTGTAGTGTAGTGTGAGTGTAGTGTAGTGTGTGTGTAGTGTAGTGTAGTGTAGTGTAGTGTGTGTGTAGTGTAGTGTAGTGTAGTGTAGTGTAGTGTAGTGTAGTGTGTGTGTAGTGTAGTGTAGTGTAGTGTAGTGTAGTGTAATGTAGTGTAGTGTAGTGTAGTGTAGTGTAATGTAGTGTAGTGTAGTGTAGTGTAGTGTAGTGTGAGTGTAGTGTAGTGTAGTGTAGTGTAGTGTAGTGTAGTGTAGTGTATGTGTGTGTGTATGTGTGTGTAGTGTAGTGTAGTGTGAGTGTATTAATATAGTCATCTACCTCCTTCTCCTGAAGAATGTGGCAGTAGATCAGTATAGTAACACACACCACACTACATACACATATAAGCAGCTTTAGTATAAAGAATCCTCATGGGGGGGCTTCTTTAAGTGAGATGGAGGTATGGCATGAGACCACTTGTCTCTGCCGAATGTCTGCGCAGGGCCTGTGCGGCTAGCAGTTTTACTGGCCCATTGTGATTGGCCCCTTAGCAGGTTTATTGCATGTATCCGGCAGTTTGTCATATTAGTAAGTCTTTAAAACCTTTCAGAAATTACAGGACATAGTTGGGGTTTGTGCACACTGAGTTTTTGAGGAGTCTTTGGAGCAGAAACGGAGTGGAAACTCACCTCAAAAATGTAAAACTTCTCAAAAACTTGGAGGTTCAGTTTCTGCTTTGAAAGCGTCAAAAAGACTCCTTGTACTCACAGCCTTAGTATGATTGAGAAAAAAGACCTGTCCATCAAGTTCTATGGAGTGATTGGTAAGGGGTGTAGATCCATCCAGAATGTCTGATCCAATGCTTTACTGGAGCCTAAAGCTGGAAAATCTGGGTTATGTTAATAAAAAATAAACCTTAGAAAAACAGTTTTCTGCCCTTTTCTTTCTGGTGTCCTGCATGTGGTTTTCTTCTGTAGAATACACTAGATGTACGAGTATACAAGTATTCCATGTCACCTCTGTGAAGTTACTGAGCATTCACATCACTTTGTAGAAAGCACCATGTCCATGTACCTGAACATCGCTGGTTGTAGGGGGATCAGAGCCAAAAAAGGGGAAAAAAGGGCCCGATTTGTAATGTGTTTTTAAGTCACTTTTCTTCTGATGTCTTTTAGTATTCCTACATATTTTTGCGCCTGATTCTTATAAATTGTGCGTGTGGTTTCATGAATTTGGGTGGATTTAGCACAAGTCTCATATGTTCCACTGCAATGTCGCAAAAAAACGGAGTAAAAATGACAGCCGTCTATAGAATAATTTGGGGTGGGGGCCTAGTACATTTCTGCAGAAGGGTCTAGGCTATTTTTGCTCTCACTTGAGAGCTTGAGGAAGGTGAGTGGTTTTCGCTCCTTTCATGTGGTGTTGGTGCAGTGTGTCGGCCATTGTTGCTGTGGTTTTGTGCTTGTGGGGCGGCGTGGCCTGGAGTCATGGGGACTCGGTCTTGCAGCATGGGTGCTGTGAGGCACCGGGCCGCCCGCCCTGCTGGTGCATTGTCGCTGCGGCGGTGGGTGGCGCACGGCTCCGCTCCCGTTCAGGCAGGAAATGTTAGGACCCACTATGAGGTTTGCCGTGACGTGGCAGTGGGCTTCATACAGTCTGATCATTACATCAAATGGATGAGTTTTTGGAGGTGCGCTCCATGCTCCTTTTTTTTACATTTCTATAAAGACTTTGTAACATTTTAAATAAACCCAGGAGAAGACATAAAATAGACTTTACAAAAGGGGCAAATTAAAACCGTATAAGGCCGAAATGAGAAACAGCCAAAAACACAAAAAAACACACAAAAATGTGCAAATGAAAACATGGATTGAGCCCAAAGTTTATTATTATAGAGGGATTGATACCTTTACTTATAAAAAGGGACTTAAAATGGGAGTCGCATCACAGCTCAATACAACCTACTTTATATTTCACCAAATACATTAATGTAATTATAGCGGTGCATGGTATGGATGGTGTATATAAACATGCAGACAACATGGCGGTATATTATCATAGCTATAGCGGTGCATAGTATGGATGGTGTATATAAACATGCAGACAACATGGCGGTATATTATCATACCTATAGAGGTGCATGGTATGGATGGTGTATATAAACATGCAGACAACATGGCGGTATATTATCATACCTATAGAGGTGCATGATACAGATGGTGTATATAAACATGCAGACAAGATGGCGGTATATTATCATACCTATAGCGGTGTATGATATGGATGGTGTATATAAACATGCAGACAAGATGGCGGTATATTATCGTACCTATAGCGGTGCATGGTATGGATGGTGTATATAAACATGCAGACAAGATGGCGGTATATTATCGTACCTATAGCAGTGCATGGTATGGTATAGATGGTGTATATAAACATGCAGACAACATGGCGGTATATTATCGTACCTATAGCGGTGCATGGTATGGTATGGATGGTGTATATAAACATGCAGACAAGATGGCGGTATATTATCGTACCTATAGCGGTGCATGGTATGGATGGTGTATATAAACATGCAGACAAGATGGCGGTATATTATCATACCTATAGCGGTGCATGGTATGGTATGGATGGTGTATATAAACATGCAGACAAGATGGCGGTATATTATCGTACCTATAGCGGTGCATGGTATGGTATGGTGTATATAAACATGCAGACAAGATGGCGGTATATTATCGTACCTATAGCGGTGCATAGTATGGATGGTGTATATAAACATGCAGACAAGATGGCGGTATATTATCGTACCTATAGCGGTGCATGGTATGGTATGGATGGTGTATATAAACATGCAGACAAGATGGCGGTATATTATCGTACCTATAGCGGTGCATGGTATGTATGGTGTATATAAACATGCAGACAAGATGGCGGTATATTATCGTACGTATAGCGGTGCATGGTATGTATGGTGTATATAAACATGCAGACAAGATGGAGGTATATTGTCGTACCTATAGCGGTGCATGATATGGATGGTGTATATAAACATGCAGACAAGATGGCGGTATATTATCGTACCTATAGCGGGGCATGGTATGGTATGGATGGTGTATATAAACATGCAGACAAGATGGCGGTATATTATCGTACGTATAGCGGTGCATGGTATGTATGGTGTATATAAACATGCAGACAAGATGGAGGTATATTGTCGTACCTATAGCGGTGCATGATATGGATGGTGTATATAAACATGCAGACAAGATGGCGGTATATTATCGTACCTATAGCGGGGCATGGTATGGTATGGATGGTGTATATAAACATGCAGACAAGATGGCGGTATATTATCGTACCTATAGCGGTGCATGGTATGTATGGTGTATATAAACATGCAGACAAGATGGCGGTATATTATCGTACCTATAGCGGTGCATGGTATGTATGGTGTATATAGACATGCAGACAAGATGGCGGTATATTGTCGTACCTATAGCGGTGCATGATATGGATGGTGTATATAAACATGCAGACAAGATGGCGGTATATTATCGTACCTATAGCGGGGCATGGTATGGT
This sequence comes from Phyllobates terribilis, assembly GCF_046119375.1. Taxonomy (NCBI): domain Eukaryota; kingdom Metazoa; phylum Chordata; class Amphibia; order Anura; family Dendrobatidae; genus Phyllobates; species Phyllobates terribilis. Next base: position 387,148 of record NW_027363260.1, read on the forward strand.
ATGGATGGTGTATATAAACATGCAGACAAGATGGCGGTATATTATCGTACCTATAGCGGTGCATGGTATGTATGGTGTATATAAACATGCAGACAAGATGGCGGTATATTATCGTACCTATAGCGGGGCATGGTATGGTATGGATGGTGTATATAAACATGCAGACAAGATGGCGGTATATTATCATACCTATAGCGGTGCATGGTATGTATGGTGTATATAAACATGCAGACAAGATGGCGGTATATTATCGTACCTATAGCGGTGCATGGTATGTATGGTGTATATAGACATGCAGACAAGATGGCGGTATATTATCGTACCTATAGCGGTGCATGGTATGTATGGTGTATATAAACATGCAGACAAGATGGCGGTATATTATCGTACCTATAGCGGTGCATGGTATGTATGGTGTATATAGACATGCAGACAAGATGGCGGTATATTGTCGTACCTATAGCGGTGCATGATATGGATGGTGTATATAAACATGCAGACAAGATGGCGGTATATTATCGTACCTATAGCGGGGCATGGTATGGTATTGATGGTGTATATAAACATGCAGACAAGATGGCGGTATATTATCGTACCTATAGCGGTGCATGGTATGTATGGTGTATATAGACATGCAGACAAGATGGCGGTATATTGTCGTACCTATAGCGGTGCATGATATGGATGGTGTATATAAACATGCAGACAAGATGGCGGTATATTATCGTACCTATAGCGGGGCATGGTATGGTATTGATGGTGTATATAAACATGCAGACAAGATGGCGGTATATTATCGTACTTATAGCGGGTGCATGGTATGGATGGTGTATATAAACATGCAGACAAGATGGCGGCATATTATCGTACCTATAGCGGTGCATAGTATGGATGGTGTATATGAACATGCAGACAACATGGCGGTATATTATCGTACCTATAGTGGTGCATAGTATGGATGGTGTATATAAACATGCAGACAAGATGGTGGTATATTATCGTACCTATAGTGGTGCATAGTATGGTATGGATGGTGTATATAAACATGCAGACAAGATGGCGGTATATTATCGTACCTATAGCGGTGCATGGTATGGTATGGATGGTGTATATAAACATGCAGACAACATGGCGGTATATTATCGTACCTATAGCAGTGTATGGTATGGTATGGATGGTGTATATAAACATGCAGAGAACATGGCGGTATATTATCGTACCTATAGCGGTGCATAGTATGGATGGTGTATATGAACATGCAGACAACATGACGGTATATTATCGTACCTATAGCGGTGCATAGTATGGATGGTGTATATGAACATGCAGACAAGATGGCGGTATATTATCGTACCTATAGCGGTGCATGGTATGGATGGTGTATATAAACATGCAGAGAAGATGGCGGTATATTATCGTACCTATAGCGGTGCATAGTATGGATGGTGTATATAAACATGCAGACAAGATGGCGGTATATTATCGTACCTATAGCGGTGCATGGTATGGATGGTGTATATAAACATGCAGAGAAGATGGCGGTATATTATCGTACCTATAGCGGTGCATAGTATGGATGGTGTATATAAACATGCAGACAACATGGCGGTATATTATCGTACCTATAGCAGTGCATGGTATGGTATGGATGGTGTATATAAACATGCAGACAAGATGGCGGTATATTATCGTACCTATAGCGGTGTATGGCATGGATGGTGTATATAAACATGCAGACAACATGGCGGTATATTATCGTAGCTATAGCGGTGCATGGTATGGATGGTGTATATAAACATGCAGACAAGATGGCGGTATATTATCGTACCTATAGCGGTGTGTGGCATGGATGGTGTATATAAACATGCAGACAACATGGCGGTATATTATCGTACCTATAGCGGTGCATGGTATGGTATGGATGGTGTATATAAACATGCAGACAAGATGGCGGTATATTATCGTAGCTATAGCGGGTGCATGATATAGATGGTGTATATAAACATGCAGACAAGATGGCGGTATATTATCGTACCTATAGCGGTGCATGGTATGGATGGTGTATATAAACATGCAGACAAGATGGCGGTATATTATCGTACCTATAGCGGTGCATGATATGGATGGTGTATATAAACATGCAGACAAGATGGCGGTATATTATCGTACCTATAGCGGTGCATGGTATGGATGGTGTATATAAACATGCAGAGAACATGGCGGTATATTATCATACCTATAGCGGTGCATGGTATGGATGGTGTATATAAACATGCAGACAAGATGGCGGTATATTATCGTACCTATAGCGGTGCATGGTGTGGATGGTGTATATAAACATGCAGAGAACATGGCGGTATATTATCGTACCTATAGCGGTGCATGGTATGGTATGGTATGGATGGTGTATATGTATATGCAGACAAAATGGTGGTATATTATCGTACCTATAGCAGTGTATGGTATGTATGGATGGTGTACATGTACATGCAGAGGACATGACGGTATATTATACCTACAGCAGTGCATGGTATATATGCACATGCAGAGAATATGGTATATTATTGTACCTATGGCGGTGTATGGTGTATATGTACATGCAGACAAGATGGCGGTATATTATCGTACATATAGTGGTGCATAGTATGGATGGTGTATATAAACATGCAGACAACATGGCGGTATATTATCGTACATATAGAGGTGCATGGTATGGTATGAATGGTGTATATAAACATGCAGACAAGATGGCGGTATATTATCGTACCTATAGCGGTGCATAGTATGGATGGTGTATATGAACATGCAGACACGATGGCGGTATATTATTATACGTATAGCGGTGCATGGTATGGTATGGATGGTGTATATGAACATGCAGACAACATGGCGGTATATTATCGTACCTATAGTGGTGCATAGTATGGATGGTGTATATGAACATGCAGACAACATGGCGGTATATTATCGTACATATAGCGGTGCATAGTATGGATGGTGTATATGAACATGCAGACAACATGGCGGTATATTATCGTACATATAGCGGTGCATGGTATGGATGGTGTATATGAACATGCAGACAACATGGCGGTATATTATCGTACCTATAGCGGTGCATGGTATGGATGGTGTATATAAACAAGCAGAGAAGATGGCGGTATATTATCGTACCTATAGCGGTGCGTGGTATGGATGGTGTATATAAACATGCAGACAAGATGGCGGTATATTATCGTGCCTATAGTGGTGCATAGTATGGATGGTGTATATAAACATGCAGACAACATGGCGCTATATTATTATACCTATAGCGGTGCATGGTATGGATGGTGTATATGTACATGCAGAGGTCATGACGGTATATTATACCTACAGCAGTGCATGGTATATATGCACATGCAGAGAATATGGTATATTATTGTACCTATGGCGGTGTATGGTGTATATGTACATGCAGAGGACGCGGTGGTATATTCTACCTATAGCGGGTGCATGATATGGAAGGTGTATATGTACATGCAGACAACATGGCGGTATATTATTATACCTATAGCGGTGCATGGCATGGATGGTGTATATGAACATGCAGACAACATGGCGGTATATTATCATACCTATAGCGGTGCATAGTATGGATGGTGTATATGAACATGCAGACAACATGACGGTATATTATCGTACCTATAGTGGTGCATAGTATGGATGGTGTATATAAACATGCAGACAACATGGCGGTATATTATCATACCTATAGCGGTGCATAGTATGAATGGTGTATATAAACATGCAGATGACGCGCCCCTGGGCCTGTATCGCGCTGCGTTGCGCACGCGGGGGCTTACCCGGAGCCGGATCTGTTGAGGGTTGTAGTCTCGTGGCGGTGACCCGGTCCGTGCCCAGGGAGTCAGACTAAGTGGCGCTGCAATAGCAGTGATGTTAGATGACTACGCCACCCGTTGAATGCAGCTTTAGGGCTGCTGCTGCAGGACAGACCGCTGAGGCTGGTGGTAGGATTGTGCAGCGTGGTAGTATAACCCCCAACGGGAGGGGTATGGCCTCAGGGCAGCCGACGTGGATGATGGGGGTAGCAGAAACCACTCGGAGACGGTACGGTGTAGTTCAGGGTCTTTACTGGTCACAAAGATAGACCCTCCCGGAGTACTGGCTAGCGATTGGGGCCTGGTCAGTCCTTGAGCAGATGGGATCTCCCCTGGCCAGGCGGAGTTGTAGGCCTCCCAAACTAACTGTACTCTTCTGGCTACCTTGCTAGAGGCGGGTAAAAGTAGCCCACGTCCCTGAGTGTGCCGTGTGGTGCTCACCCGTATGGCCGGTGACTCGGGGCCTTCTAGTAGCTTCCGCTCCACGACGGCGGTGCTGGTCCCACGCGTGTGACCGTACCTTCGGGTTTCTGGGCCAGGGGACCTGCAATCCTCAGCCGGTCGGTTTCTGCTGCTGGGTAGGAGTTAGTCCCCACAGCCTCGGACTCCGGGTCCGGTAAGAAATCTTCTCAGTCAGGGCGAGCTCTGCAGCTGCCAGCCCCTGACTCCTTGTAACACTGCTCCCACAGAGCTCCTGATGTTCTGTTCCTATATTTGCTTCTTTTCTCTGTCTCTACTTCTTCTCTACTCACTAACCCTGCCTCAGCCCTAAGTTTATATAGGGGAAGTTCTTCCCCTCCCAGGACTGGGCAGGAGGTGTGGCATGCATAGGATTCCTGACCAAGAGACCTCCCACCTGCTCTCAGACATAACATTGCTGTTACTGTGGAAACCAGACCCCTGGGGTACCACATTCCCCCCTAGTGAAATTTAGTACTCCGGGACTAAACATATTTTTTTTTTTTTTTTTTAGAAAAACATAACAAGGTACAACATTAATAATACAACAAGAAAAACACATAAAGATGGTCACGGCGTGTCCGCAACCGGGTGCAGTCTTTGAAGAAAAGCAAGGTGTCCATTTCACCAAAACAGGGAGACGTAACCAGGTAGGGGTCTGTCCTACCCCGAGTCCTTAACAGTCTTTAGTCCGTCCTGGGTTACGCTCCAACTATACACAAAGGATTCCCGGTAAATCCACCAAAGACTCCTATAAATAACTAGAAACACAAAATTACACACAAGCAACTATAAACAGGTAAACATTATAAAATAGCTTAAACATTTAGATCCTCCAACGTGCGGGTAACTGGCCTCTAGTGGCCCTAGTGGACCTACGGAGCTGACTGTCTGGCCCTGAACTACAGGGTGTAGGAGCTGTCAAGGGTAAACTGGGCAGCTGTCTACCGGCTCTTTGTCTCACTAGGGGTACGGCAGGCTCACTATAAGCAGAGGGTTGATCCTCCTGTTCTGCTTGTGTGGAGTCTTCTGCCTCCTGGACCGGCTGTTCTTCCAGCTCTACCTGTTGCTCCGTAGGTGCTTGGGATGCTGGTTGGAGGAAGGTGAGTACGGGTACCACAACTGCACCATTGACTTGAGTCCAAGACCGAGGGAAGTCCCCGAGCACAGTACTAACCATATCTTCCCTTTTCTCTACGGGTCGATGGTCTTCTTATTCCTCTTCAGGGTTCCGTAGCTGTTCAGGACACTTCTTCAGGTGATCCCGGGATACAATGGCTGTGGTCTCCCCTCCGTCTTTACTAATAGTACAGACCTTCGGGTTGTCGTGGCTTGAGGGCAGTACGGTGTACGGGTCCTTCTCCCACTGGTCGTCCAACTTGTGGAGCCGTCTTTTCCTCTTCAAGACCTGCTCTCCGGGTACCAGGGGAACAGCGGGAGCATACTGGTTGTAAGTTTTCTCTTGTCTTTCCCTAGCTTGACAGAGACTTCGCTCCACACTCTCCTGTACTTTCCGGTACTGCTGCTGCCTCTCTGTGTCCCAGTCTGCTTCTGGTGAAGTGTCCTCGGGTGTCAGGACTCCCATTTCCAGGTCAACAGGTAACTTACCAGGTCTCGCGCTCATTAGGTAAGCCGGGGTACAGTTGGTGGAACCTACCGGGATGTGGTTGTATAGGTCCACCAGATCGGGCAGCCTCTCAGGCCACAGACTGCGTTCTTCCAGGGGCAACGTTTTCAGAAGATCCATTACCACCTGGTTCATTTTCTCACAAAGTCCATTAGTTTGCGGATGATAGGGTGTCGTCCTTATCTTCCGGCAGCCATACAGATTGCAGAATTCCTGGAAGACCTCCGCTTCAAAGGCAGGTCCCTGGTCCGTCAGCACTTGGTCCGGGTATCCGTGCGGACGGCAGAAGTGCTGCTGGAAGGCTCTAGCTGCTGTTTGAGCCGTTAAGTCCTTGACGGGGACGACAACCAAGAACCGGGAGTAATGATCCACGATGGTTAACGCGTAGACGTAGCCACTTCTGCTTGGGGTCAGTTTTACATGATCCAAGGCTACCAGTTCCAACGGCTGCCGGGTGACGATGGACTGCAGGGGAGTCTTCTGACTGGCACGGTCCTTCCTTCTTAGGTTACACGGGCCACAGTCTCTACACCACCTCTCGATGGTTCCCCTCATGCCTACCCAGTGGAACCGCCCGCGCAGCAGGAACTCCAGCTTCTTCCATCCGAAGTGTCCAGCCCCGTCGTGGTATGCCTCCATCACCATGGCTGCGTCTCTTCGTGGCACCACTACTTGCCAGATTAGTTCATGTGTCCGGAAGTTAACCATTCGGCAGCACAACTTCCCCTTATAAAGGAACAGTTGACTCTTCTCAGCCCACAGTTGCTTGGCTTCCTCCGGAGCGTCTGGGTCAAGGCGAGCCTCTGGCCGAGTCAGCATTTCCTTTACCAGCCGGACGGCAGGGTCACTGTCTTGCGTTTCCGCCCAGTTATAGTGAGGCAAGGGGTTAAACGTAGCGGCTTGCTTACTCCTTACCCGGTGGGAACACTGGATAGTCCCATGACGGTGAAACGCGGGGAGTTCGACTTCTTCCAGTCCCTCTGGATCTTCTCCGTCCGGTAGATTTGGCATCCTGGACAGGGCGTCCGTGTTGGTATTGGAGCGTCCTGCCCGGTATTTGATTGTGAACTCGTAGTTGGACAGACGGGCCATCCATCTCTGCTCTAGGGCACCGAGTCTTGCTGTGTCCAAGTGTGTCAACGGGTTGTTATCCGTGTAAACGATGAACCGGGAAGAAGCGAGGTAGTGCTTAAAGCGTTCGGTGACTGCCCACACCACTGCCAGGAACTCTAGCTTAAATGAGCTGTAATTCTCAGGGTTTCTCTCGGTGGGTCGCAGTTTTCGGCTGGCATAAGCGATTACTCGTTCTTTCCCCTGCTGGATCTGGGACAGCACAGCTCCTAGCCCGATGTTACTTGCGTCGGTGTAGAGGATAAAGGGCTGGCTGTAATCCGGGTACGCCAGGATTTCATCCCCCGTGAGGGCCATCTTCAGCTGGCGGAAGGACTCTTCTTCCAACTTCTCCCATCTGAAGGGCGGCTTCTGGTTCTTGGCCTTCCGGGACTGGCCTATCAGGAGGTCCTGCATAGGAGCTGCCTTTTTGGTGAAGACGGGGATGAATCTGCGGTAATAGCCTACCAACCCAAGGAACTGCCGCACTTCCTTTACACTGGAGGGACTTGGCCATTCCTTAATTGCGGTGATCTTATCAGGGTCGGGAGCCACTCCATCAGCGCTCACCACGTGTCCCAGGTACTGCACCTTTGGCTTCAGGAGGTGACACTTAGAGGGTTTCACCTTCAGGCCGTAACTTGCCAGGGCTTCGAACACTTCCGCCAGATGTTTCAGGTGGTCCTCATAAGTCTTGGAATATACGATGACATCGTCCAGGTACAACAAGACCGTCTCGAAGTTTTTGTGTCCCAGACAGCACTCCATTAATCGTTGGAAGGTTCCTGGTGCGTTACAAAGTCCAAACGGCATACAGGTAAACTCGCTAAGTCCCATCGGGGTGGTGAATGCGGTCTTCTCCCGGTCCGCCTCTGCTACAGGAACCTGCCAGTACCCGCTAGTGAGATCCAAGGTAGAGAAGAAGTTAGCAGATCTTAAAGCAGCCAAAGACTCCTCTATCCTTGGTAAAGGGTACGCATCCTTGTGTGTGATACGGTTGATTTTCCGGTAATCTACACACATCCTCATAGTGTTGTCTTTCTTTTTGACTAAAACTAGTGGGGCTGCCCAGGGGCTACAGCTATCCCGGATTACCCCAGCCTCCTTCATGTCTCTAAGCATCCCCTTGGCGTGTTGGTAATGTGCAGGGGGTACGGGTCGATACCTCTCTTTTATGGGAGGATGATCTCCCGTGGGGATGTGGTGTTCTACCCCCTTGACTCGCCCGAAGTCTAACGGGTGTTTACTAAACACTCTCTCATACTCTTGAACCACCCGGTAGACTCCCTGTTTCTGGTGGGAGGGAGTGGAGTCAGTTCCCAAGTGTAGTTGCTGACACCAATCCTCCATTACTTTCTTAGAGCCGTTACCTTCCTCCGGGTGAGATGGAGGCAAGGGTTCCACAGACTGTATAGAGTTTTGGTTGATGGTATATAATTTGGCTAGCGTGGCATACCGGGGTAGGTATACTTCCCTCTTCCCGATATTTATTAGGCGAACGGGCACCCTCCCATGGCGTACATTAACCACCCCCCGTGCTGTCAAAATGGTGGGCCTGCTGTCTGAGTAAACTGGTTCTACTATTGCCTGGTAATCTCTACCTCTCGGACCAATAGCTGCCCGGCACCAAATCATCATTTCACTTTTTGGGGGCATGGCAATAGGGAAAGGGTCACACATTCTTACGCTACCAATCTCACCACCGGAGAGTTCTAGCTGTTGCCGTCGCATCAGTGCCCGGATCTCTTTCTGGAGCACTCGCTGCTGGCCGGAGCTGGCGTTCTTGGCAACCTGCTGTAAAAGGAAAATCACCTCTGCAAGACAATTTTCAATTACATTAGTTCCTAGAGTTATCTTTGGGTGACTCTCGTGTTTGTCAATGTCTACAATGATCAGTCCCTGTGCTGCCAGTTCGACTCTACCGATTTTGATGGTCATCTCTTTAAATCCGATCTGCGGCACGGGTTGACCATTGCTGGCGATAATACTCAAGTCGTCGTCAGGGTAGCGGGTTATATCCGAGTCATTCCAGTACTGCTTGAAGAGCACGTACGGGATGGTGGTGACCTGTGACCCGGTGTCCAGTAGGGCACTCATAGGGATGCCATCCAGTACCACAGGCAAGACTGGACGTCCTCCCACATATTTGTCGCGCCAGTTCGATGGGCCTGGTGATCTTTTTCCTGGGGGTTGGCCCTCTACCCCCAGGTTGTGCCAGTTTAAAGGACAGTACCTTGCCATATGTCCGGGTTGATTGCAGCGGCGGCAGATGGGTCGTCCGTCCTCGTCGTATCGGTCACTGGGTCTTCCTCTGGCCGGTGGGGTCCTCCTTGGTCGACGCCACGGGATGTCCTCCGGTCCGGATGCCAGCTGGATCTTCCCTGGAGTAGAAACCTGTAAAGACTGCACAGTTCGGGTTAGCGCAGCAACGCTTTTAGCTAGCTCTTGGACCTGATGGTGCAGGTCTAGAGCCGGGTCATTGTTCAAAGCCTGCGCATCAGCCCCCACAGGCCCTGCCGACAAGGGCGCCGCCTCCTGGTGGTAAGTGATAGCTGGACGCCTGTGGGTCACAACGCCACCCGGTGCCGGTTCTCGGAGCACCCGGATGGCTCTGTCCTTGAACTGTGCAAATCCCAGATGAGGGTCCTGTAAGGCCATTGCCCGCAACTGGGTTCGGTGGGCATTGCAATATAAACCCTCTATAAATTGTTCAGTCAACAGCCTGTCCTCGTCTCCCACGCCGTCAGGGTCGGTCTGCTTAACGGCTCTCAGGGCCTCTTGTAGGTTCAGGGCATAGTCCCTTATACTCTCATGTGCCAGCTGTTTGCACCCGTAGAATCTAAGCTTGATCTCGGCTGAGGTGCGGGTATCAAAGGTGTCCCTCAGCCGGGTTAGTATCCCTGCGACAGTCCTCCCCCCAGGTGGCCAGGACTTTACCTCCCTTCGGGCTGCCCCGGTTAATTGGGCCACCAGGATGCTCACTTTTTGCTCTTCTGTGAGGGGGTACACCTGGAAGAGGCTATCCAGCTTTTCTCTAAAGTCCTGCAGGGTATGTGACTCCCCTGAGTACTGGGGTAGCCAGGCTGCCCCCGGGATATAGGGCATGGTGAAAGGCATGACCGCAACAGCGGTGGCGCTGGCGGGGATTGGAGCGGTGAAGCTCTCCTCCGTATCCGACATCCTTCTCCCCCCTAGTGGACCGTGGCCTACCTTGCGATGATCCTCTTCCGTAGGCCGCGGCTCCGCAGTGGATCGTCAGGGTTGAGGACCTTCCGTCGCGCTCCTGTGACGTCGGCGTCTGCTGGGCTCCTTCCAGGACCTGACGCAACGTCCGGACGTGAGGCGGGGCTTCAGTTCTCGCGGGCTTTTCGGAGTGCACGCCCCTCTTTTTCCCGCGCGGCGTCCTCAAGATGGCGTCCAACGGCGGGAAAACTCCACAGATGGCGGGAAGAAGGCTGAAAATGGCGCCGGATGGCGGGAATCTTCACGGATGACGGGAAGAAGGCTGAAAATGGCGCCGGATGGCGGGAATCTTCACCGATGGCGGGAAAACCTCACGGATGGTAAGTTTTTTAAAAGTCTCTTTTTCAGGCACGCAGTACCCGGTGGTTGCGGGCACGAAATCCTGCCGACTACGCCAAAAGTTGACGCGCCCCTGGGCCTGTATCGCGCTGCGTTGCGCACGCGGGGGCTTACCTGGAGCCGGATCTGTTGAGGGTTGTAGTCTCGTGGCGGTGACCCGGTCCGTGCCCAGGGAGTCAGACTAAGTGGCGCTGCAATAGCAGTGATGTTAGATGACTACGCCACCCGTTGAATGCAGCTTTAGGGCTGCTGCTGCAGGACAGACCGCTGAGGCCGGTGGTAGGATTGTGCAGCGTGGTAGTATAACCCCCAACGGGAGGGGTATGGCCTCAGGGCAGCCGACGTGGATGATGGGGGTAGCAGAAACCACTCGGAGACGGTACGGTGTAGTTCAGGGTCTTTACTGGTCACAAAGATAGACCCTCCCGGAGTACTGGCTAGCGATTGGGGCCTGGTCAGTCCTTGAGCAGATGGGATCTCCCCTGGCCAGGCGGAGTTGTAGGCCTCCCAAACTAACTGTACTCTTCTGGCTACCTTGCTAGAGGCGGGTAAAAGTAGCCCACGTCCCTGAGTGTGCCGTGTGGTGCTCACCCGTATGGCCGGTGACTCGGGGCCTTCTAGTAGCTTCCGCTCCACGACGGCGGTGCTGGTCCCACGCGTGTGACCGTGCCTTCGGGTTTCTGGGCCAGGGGACCTGCAATCCTCAGCCGGTCGGTTTCTGCTGCTGGGTAGGAGTTAGTCCCCACAGCCTCGGACTCCGGGTCCGGTAAGAAATCTTCTCAGTCAGGGCGAGCTCTGCAGCTGCCAGCCCCTGACTCCTTGTAACACTGCTCCCACAGAGCTCCTGATGTTCTGTTCCTATATTTGCTTCTTTTCTCTGTCTCTACTTCTTCTCTACTCACTAACCCTGCCTCAGCCCTAAGTTTATATAGGGGAAGTTCTTCCCCTCCCAGGACTGGGCAGGAGGTGTGGCATGCATAGGATTCCTGACCAAGAGACCTCCCACCTGCTCTCAGACATAACATTGCTGTTACTGTGGAAACCAGACCCCTGGGGTGCCACACAGACAACATGGCGGTATATTATCGTACCTATAGCGGTGCATAGTATGGATGGTGTATATAAACATGCAGACAACATGGCGGTATATTATTATACCTATAGCGGTGCATAGTATGGATGGTGTATATGAACATGCAGACAACATGGCGGTATATTATCGTACCTATAGCGGTGCACAGTATGGATGGTGTATATGAACATGCAGACAACATGGCGGTATATTATCGTACCTATAGCGGTGCACAGTATGGATGGTGTATATGAACATGCAGACAACATGGCGGTATATTATCGTACCTATAGCGGTGCATGGTCCTGGCTGTGCAGGGATATGGACTGTTGCAGCTTCTCTACTGTGGCAGCACTGAGAGATAGGAGACAAATCGTCAGTGATGTGAATGGCTTCTAGAGACATAAGTGAAACATGACAGGACTCGGCTCTGCACAGATGCACAATATGATCTAGAGAGCAATTACAATGCCACCTTGGGCCATGGAGCCAGTGTCAGTCACTATCTTTGTCTTTCCTAGGCTTCTTCGTGCAGTCGTTGTATAGGTGCACTATAGGTGCATCAGTGACTGCCAGTCATACTGAGATAACACAGGAGGACATACAATACAAGAGGGCTGTATCCAGCACCAGATCTGAAGAAAATCATTTTAAAAACAACCATTTATTGAAAAGTTTTTAAAACTGACGCACTTCAGACTCTGCGCTCTTAATCCTAGTATGGCGTAGTTCTCCAGCGCTAGGTCGTGGTTAAATAATGAAGGTATAGGATATGATGTAGACAGGTCATTAGTTCTCTGAACTGAATATATATACATTTGTTTCTCCAATCAATTATTTATTTCGTTAATATCCATTAAATCAGTTCCAGCATGCATGCCATCTGGTTCTCTGATCTTTAATGTGAGAAGCCATGAAGCCTCTATGTTTTCTACTACGTGATCCATCGCCTCCTCTCTTGGGTGGAGGAACTTTCTCAGCCGCATTAACCCCGAGGCTTCTGACATCACCATTGTGCTGATGTGGAGAGGCACCGGATACCCTATACCTTCATTATTTCCCCCCCACCTAGCGCTGGAGAGCTAGAACATACTAGGAGAACACATGGTGTGAAGCGCGGCAGTCGTGCATGCCTCGGAGAAATGCTTTTTTTATTAGATGAATTCTTTGTAACATTTTTTTCAATAAATGGTTTTTACAATGATTTTCTTCGGCCCTGGTGCTGGGTGCACCCCTCTTGTAGCCATTTTGCCCTGCTGGAGGGAGTATGCACAATCAGCAGGGGAGCTGGATTAACCTCTTCTTTCCTCTCTAGGAGGACATACAATGTGGGGTCCATGGCTTCCCGCTCATCGGTACAAGCCGTGTCCGCTGCTCCACCAGATCCAGACCGCAGATAACATTCGCTCTATGGATCCAAGGCTGACCAGCCCAGATACTGAAGCATTAATGGCAGCAATTCCCTGTATACAGACATATCTTAGGGAACTGCTATTCATGCAATTCCCCAGTATAAGGTGCACCACTATTAAACCAATACCACAGCACTTACTCTTCTCTTTTCAATGAACAGAGTTAAAAAATCATCTATTTCTGTTTTTCCCTCAAGGAAATTTTGGGCAAAATTGTCAGAGTCCTCTTCAGCTTGGTGGGCAGCGACTTTTAACCTGGCCTGTAGTGCGCTGAGACTGCAGCTCTGCGAGGGGGGAAGGAGCAGGACGTTACACCTCATCCCATATGGCACAGGGACTCACCTATTTTACTAGCGGCAGTAGGTTTCCCCAGCAAATGGGGCTCATTTACAGATCGTCCATTGCAGCCAATCATAATGCAGCTTTCATTCCTCAAACTGTTCCTAAAAAATGAAAGCCAAGCTCTGGTTGGCTGCTGTGAAAGCATCTGGTCATGTACCATTCACACGCTATAACCTCACAGTACTAATCATCAGGATTAAATACAAGTCTGGACAATTGGACCTATCGTCTGTCTAGTAGAAAAGATCAGCTGATATAAAAATGTGTATTATATGGAAAACTGGGCGAGATGATGCTGAAAACAATGTATAGGACTATAGTGGCAATCTGGGAACATGTAGCGACTAGTGATGAGCGAGCGTGCTCGTTTAACCCTTTAAACGAGCACACTCGGGTACTCGCTGAGTAGTTTTGTCGTGTTCAGCATTTCCGTTGCAGCCGGGGCGGCTGCATGTATCGCGGCTGTTACACAGCTGTGACACATGCAGGGATTGCCTGTTTGTTAGCCAGTCTCTGCATGTGTCACAGCTGTGTAACAGCCGCGACACATGCAGCTGCTGCGGCTGCAACCGATATGCACAGCACGCCGAAACTACTTGGCGAGTACCCGAGCGTGCTCGTTTAAAGGGTTAAATGAGCACGCTCGCTCATCACTAGTAGCGACATCATACATATAGTAATATTTCAATATTCAGCCAATTCTTACATGGCCCCCTTACAGTGCACGCCGTCCATATCCCCCCGCACTGTAAACCTTTCAGAACGTTCCCTTTGTTCTACTGAACAATAATGTCATTTGTGGCTTCAGCGGCTTTCTGCAGATTAGAAGTCCAGTTTCCACAGGACACATAAAGGGCTTTTATTACCCTTTAACTTATCAAAGAGATCTACTGACAGCACAGTTCTGCAATTAAAGGGAATGTGTCATCAGAAAATGACCAGGACTTTATGTTAAAGGTAACCTGTCAGCTCCCCCGAGATCACAAACCGTCACCATGTATTTATTTCTCACTTTATACCCGTCCTAACAAACCCCTTTTAGTGGCTTTCTGATTTCTGCATTTGGCGAAAATCTATTTTCTAATTGTGGTGGCAATTTGCTAATTAGAGGGTGACTAGTGGTGGGGCGCGTTGCAATGCCCCCACAAATATTCACCTACTTATTATCACGGCCGCAGTTATAAAAATGTTAGAAATCAGTAAGCCACTATTAATGGGCTCTTTACACAGGGTACAAAAAGATGAATAAATCCATGGTGGCGCTTCGGGAGGCATGAGAAAGCTGACAGGTTCTCTTTACATGTTATTTTTAACTACTGAGTTTTTTTTCGATTTTCCATAACACAATCTAGATAAAAAAAAAATGCAAACTGGCCATTAATCCTAATACTAGACTCAAACTTCTTATTCTGTTCACAAGGCTTTGCATCAGTCTCATGATCATCACAGACAGGATAATAATGAAAGGTAACAATCAATATAGAATAGAATCCACCATTCACAAGAGGTGATATCACTGTCCTGCAGGCGCCATCTTCTCTAGCCCCGTATCCGCCACATTACCTCGCTCAGCTCATGCTGTCTTTGCTGGTTTTCCTTTGAGTCAGAAGCTCATACTGGAAGAGAAGAAAAACACAAGGAAATGAGGATGAATTCACACGTGCCGCATTTGCTGCAGCTTTTACGGCCAGATCAGAGCAGGTTTATAAGGTAAGTGGATGAGACTTTACAAATCTCATCCGCAAACTGTAAAGATTGCCCATATAGAAAAATGAGAACGCCAAAGATGTTCCAAATCCCGGCATGTCATTGTGGGGTGAAAATACAGCAGATTATCAATGTGAATTTCACCAACTTCAATATAGCAAGGGTGAGATCGTCAGAATTCCTCAGCACAATCCACAAATGAACCAAACCTACCGTAAAGACTGCGCCTGCCATGTCAGCCCCATCCACAGTGGCTTACCTTATCTAATAATGCTTGTCGCTTTGACTCCAGAATTGGCTCAATTTGAAGATTATTTTCTGGATTAAAAAAATTAAAAAAAATTCTATATTAATATACACATACAGAGGATGAAATAAGTATTGAACATGTCACCAATTGTCTAAGTAAATATATTACTAAAGGTGCTATCGACATGAAATTCTCACCAGATGTCGGTAACAACCCATCCAGTCCACATAGGCAAAGAAATCAAATCATAGATGTCCATGAATTCTGTGTAATAATGAGAAATGACACAGGAAAAAGGTACTGAACACATGAAGAGAGAGAGAGGCAAAAAGCCATGGAAAGTCATGACACCAGCTGAAATCTATCAGTAATTAGAAACCCATCCTGCCACTTAGTGAAAAATAATATTAGGCGGTTCAACTGATGGCCTATAAAAAGGTGTCTCATTAGCAAGATGCCACACAAGAAACATCTCATGATGGGTAAAACCAGTAAGCGGTCTCAAGACCTCCGCAACCTAATTGTTGTAAAACATACTGACGGTATTGGTTACAGAAGAATTTCTAAATTACTGAAGGCTCCAGTGAGCACTGCTGGGGCCATAATCTAGAAATGTAAAGAACATAATTTCATAATAAACCAGCCACGACCAGGTGCTCCCCGCAAGATTTCAAACAGAGGAGTGAAATTAATTATCAAAAGAGTTGTCCATGACCAAGGACCACCTGTGGAGAGTAACAGAAAGACCAGGAATCAGCAATTGTTTCAAAGAAAACTATAAGTGATGCACTCAACCTCCATGGTCTGTATGCACGCTTAGCACGCAAGACTCCATTGCTGAACAAAAAGCATGTTGACGCGTGTTTAACGTTTGCTCAACAATATTTAGACAAGCCTGTGAAATACTGGGAGAATATAGTCTGGTCAGATGAGACCAAAATTGAACTCTTTGGATGTCATAATACACACCATGTTTGGAGGCCAGAAGACACTGCATATCACCCCCAAAACACCATACTAACAGTGAAGTTTGGAGGTGGGAATGACGCGCCCCCTGGGACATATTCCTTTTTGAGGGGAATACCCGGCACCGGATCAGATGGGGGGTTGTAGTCTCCGAGCGGCTGTGACCCGGTCCCGTGCCCAGGGCGTCAAGCTCTGTGTTATGTGGCAGTCTTTACTGATGTTATTAAAGTTCGTTGTGTCGACTACGCCACCCGTTGTGATGCGGCCACTGTGGCCGCCGCTGCTGCAGGGTCCGCTGAGGCTGATGGTGGGTGCGCAGCTTGGTGGGATAACCCCCAACGGGAGGGGTATAGCCTCAGAGGGGACAGGCGCAGAGGATGGGGGTTGTAGTGGTGCGGTGCAGCCGGCAATGAAGACAGACTCGGGTTGTGCAGTTAAGGGTCTTTACTTACTGCAGATGTTCCTGGTCACTCTAGCTCCAAGTGACCTCCCGAGCCGTGCTGCGTCCACCAGGTCCTGGATCCAGCCAACCCCCAAACAAGTCCGGAGCGTGGCCCTGAGCTCTCCCTCTGTCCTTTCTTCAGCCGTCCCCACCAGTGATTCACCTAAATCCAGCTCCCTCGGGCCTTCTGTTGGGCAACCTTTGGCCTCAGGTTCCCTGACCCTCCATGTGGTGTGCCTTCAGGGTGAATGTAGTGGGTGACCGTGACAGACACTGCCCACGGTCTCCGGTCTCTGGCTGGGGAATGTCTTTGCCCCCACCAGCTTGGGTTCCGGTACCCTTGTGCTGACTCCTCACCCGGTGTTCTTATTTGGGTTCTTGGGTCCCTTCTTTGTCCCCCTCTGGGTCTTTCTGCACTCCACTCTCTCTCCAGGGCTGTTGTTTCTTTCTCTCAGCTGCTCCTCTGCCAGCTTCCGCTCCTCCTCTTCTGCTGACTTGTCCTCTGCACTGACTGACTGACCCTGATCTTTGATGGTGCCCACCTTATATACACCCTCTATGTGTGAGCTCAGGTGACCAGCACCCAATGAGCTCCTAACACTACCCAGACTGCTCCCCCTATCTGCCCCTACACTACATGGGATGTTCCTCCCCCCTCCCACTCCAGCCAGGAACAGGCTCGGTCGCACCTGCACATTTCTAAGTGGGAGTGCCGTCGGCCTGCTCCTCTGGAATGGGATGTATGTAGTGCATGCAGTCTATCTGAGCTCAGTTCCACACTCCTTCCTTACCCGGGAGTGGAATATCACACCTCTGGGTTGAGGTGCAATACCCCTGTAGCAGCCGAATCCTCAGGGTGCTACAGGAACATCATGGTGTTGGGCTGTTTTTCAGCATACGGCAATCTTCATATTAATGAAGGAAGGAGGAATGGATAAATGTACGAGACATTCTTGATAAAAATCGGCTGCAATCTACCAGGATGATGATGAAACAAGGGTGGACATTTCAGCAAGACAATGATCCCAAACACACAGCCAAGGAAACGCTCAATTGTTTTCAGAGAGAGATAATTAAAGCTGCTAAAATGGCCCACCCAATCACCTGACCTGAATCCAACAGAATATTTATAGAAGGAACTGAAGCTCAGAGTTCATAGAAGGAGCCCAAGGGATCTTCAGGATTTGTAGCGTGTTTGTGTGGAAGAATGGGACAAAATCACACCTGAGCAATGCATGCGACTAGTTTCTCCATAATCTTGAAGCTGTCATCACCAACAAAGGCTTGTGTACGAAGTATTAAATACATTTCAGTAAGCATAGTCAATACTTTTTCCCCGTGTAATTTCTCATTATTACACATAACTTAATTTATCGACATCTATTGTTTGATTTCTTTGCCTATGTGGATTGGATGGTCTGTTACTGATATCTGGGGAGAATTTCATGCCTATAGCACCTTTAGTAACATAGTTACTTAGAAAATTGGTGAAGTGTGAGTATTTCACCCGCTGTGTATATCCAGTGGGGAAAATAAGTATTTGATACACTGCCGATTTTGCAAGTTTTCCCACCTACAAAGAATGGAGAGGTCTGTATTTTTTTTTTTTTATCGTAGGTATACTTCAACTGTGAGAGACAGAAGAAGAATCCAGAAAATCACATTGTATGATTTTTACATAATTAATTAGCATTTTATTGATTGAAATAAGTATGTGATACAATAGAAAAACAGAATGTAATATTTGGTACAGAAACCTTTGTTTGCAATTACAGAGGTCAGAAGTTTCCTGTAGTTCTTGACCAAGTTTGCACACACCGCAGCAGGGACTTTGGCCCACTCCTCCATACAGACCTTCTCCAGATCTTTCAGGTTTCGGGGCTGTCGCTGGGCAACATTGGAGTTTCAGCTCCCTCTAAAGATTTTCTACTGGGTTCAGGTCTGGAGACTGGTTAGGCTACTCCAGCACCTTGAAATGCTTCTAGCAGAGACACTCCTTAGTTTCCTTGGCTATGTGTTTCGGGTCATTGTCATGGTGGAAGATCCAGGCACGTCCCATCTTCAATGCTCTTACTGAGGGATAGAAGTTGTTGGACAAAATCTCGCGATGCATGACCCCATCCATCCTCCCTTCAATATGGTGCAGTCATCCTGTCCCCTTTGCAGAAAACCACCCCCAAAGTATGACATTTTCTCCACCATGCTTCACGGTTGGGACAGTGTTCTTGGGGTTGTACTCATCCTCCTTCTTTCTCACGGCGAGTGGAGTTGATACCAAAAAGTTCTATTTTGGTCTCATCTGACCACAAGACCTTCTCCCATGCCAGATGGTCATTGGCAAACTTGAAATGGGACTGGACATGTGCTGTTGTTTGAGACTGTGGTCCCAGCTCTCTTCAGGTTATTGACCAGGTCTTCCTGTGTAGTGATGGGCTGATTCCTGACCTTTCTCAGAATCATGCTTACCCCACAAGGCGAGATCTTGCATGGAGCCTTACACCGAGGAGAATTGACAGTCATCTTGTGTTTCTTCCATTTTCTAATAATTGTGCCAACAGTTGTTGACTTCTCACCAAGCTCCTTGTCTGCTGCCTTGTAGCCCATGCCAGCCTTGTGCAGGTCTACAATTTTGTCCCTGGTGTCCTTAGACAGCTCTTTGATCTTGCCCACGGTGGAGAGGTTGGAGTATGATTGATTGAGCATGTGGACAGGTGTCTTTTATACAGGTTTATATGGTGCAATTAATAAAAGGTAATGAGTGCAGAGTAGGAGGGCTTCTTAAAGAAACACTAACAGGTCTGTAAGAGCCAGAATTCTTGCTGGTTGGTAGGAAATCAAATACGAATTCCATGCAATAAAATGCAATTTAATGATTTGAAAATCAAACAATGTGGTTTTCTGGTTTTTATTTTTAGATTCTGTATCTCACAGTTGAAGTGGATATACGATAAAAATTACAGACCTCTCCATTCTATGTAGGTGGGAAAACTTGCAAAATCGGCAGTGTATGAAATACTATTTTTACCACCATGTATATGTATGTGTGTGTATATACACTACCCACAAAAAGTTAGGAATATTTGGCTTTTGGTTGAAATTTCAGGATGAACCTAAAATGCCCTCTAACCTTTTCAGGTGAACTTAATGTGACCTTCTCTAAACTTTTGAATGCACATGTCCAACTGTTCAATGTTTCAGTACTTTTTGCACAACTTGCTGTTCTCTAACAAGGAGCTTAATGGCAAAATTCACATCAGGTGTTTGATCCATGTATCGCCCAATAAAATTTGGGGTTCAATTAGAATTGGTATTAAACAGCCCCTACTACTTGAATAACAACATTAATCCTGTCATTGTCCCTCTGCATTCACAACACAGGCCTAATTTCATCTTCATGGATCACAAGGCTCCAGCTCATTGAGGTTGCATCATTAGGGAATGGCTGCCGGAGACAGGGGAACCTCAAATGGAGTGGCCTGCATTTTCTCCAGACCTGAATCCCATAGAAAACCTATGGGATCAGCTGAGTCGCTGTGTAGAGGCTCGTAACTCTGTACCCCAGAACCTCAATGACCTGAGAACCGCCCTTTCCAGGGCTGTGGTGTCAGTAAGCCAAACTTCCGACTCCCGACTCTGACTCCACAGCCCTGGTCACTACTGAGCGTGTACATAAAGTGCAGCACAGATTCATCTGAACTAAAAGCCGAGATCCTTAGATCAGGAACAGAATAGACATTTATAGGACATTTCATAACTTTCACAAATTCTTATGGAAACATTTACAGCACATCCTGTATTGTACTGCTGTACCCAATTTATTATATATTTTAGGAGTCGGAGTGGGTCCATTTTATACCGACTCCACCAAAATAGACACCAACTCAGACTCCACAGCCCTGCACCCTCCAAGAAGAGTGGGATGCCATGCCTCAGCAGACAATAACTCCACTTGTGAACAGCAGGAGAATTCATTGTCGAGCTGTAATTGATGCTGCTCAAGGCCACATGACAAGTTATTGAGACATTGACATTTTTGTTGGGGTATACCCACCACTGTTGTTGGCATTTGTTTCAATAAATGGTTTGAGATGAGGAAATCACCGTTACATGCTTCTACTTAAACGCCCTACTTGTATTATAATATATTACTGTAGAGGGAACTTTTTACATTTTCCATACATTTCACCAGAAAGCCACATATCCCTAACCTTTTGTGGTCAGTGTAGATATACAGGTGCTTCTCACAAAATTAGAATATCATCAAAAAGTTAATTTATTTCAGTTCTTCAATACAAAAAGTGAAACTCATATATTATATAGAGTCATTACAAACAGAGTGATCTATTTCAAGTGTTTATTTCTGTTAATGTTGATGATTATGACTTACAGCCAATGAAAACACAAAAGTCATTATCTCAGTAAATTAGAATATTTTATAACAGCTTAAAAAATGATTTTAAAATCCGAAATGTATGTTCAGTAAATGCCCTCAATACTTGCTCGGGCTCCTTTTGCATCAATTACTGCATCAATGCGGCGTGGCATGGAGGCGATCAGCCTGTGGCACTGCTGAGGTGTTATGGAAGCCCAGGTTGCTTTGATAGCAGCCTTCAGCTCCTCTGCATTGTTGGGTCTGGTGTCTCTCATCTTCCTCTTGACAATACCCCATAGATTCTCTATGAGGTTATGGTCAGGCGAGTTTGCTGGCCAATCAAGCACAGTGATACTGTTGTTTTTAAACCAGGTATTGGTACTTTTGGCAGTGTGGACAGGTGCCAAGTCTTGCTGGAGAATGACATTTCCATCTCCAAAAAGCTTGTCGGCAGAGGGAAGCATGAAAAGCTCTAAAATTTCCTGGTACACGGCTGCGCTGACTTTGGTCTTGATAAAACACAGTGGACCTACACCAGCAGATGACATGGCTCCCCAAGCCATCACTGATTGTGGAAACTTCACACTAGACCTCAAGCAGCTTGGATTGTGGCCTCTGCACTCTTCCTCCAGACTCTGGGACCTTGATTCCCAAATTAAAATTGGAACTTTGGGACCTTGTGGAGTGTGTCAATGACTGCCTTCCGGACATCTGTCAAGTCAGCAGTCTTCCCCATGACCGTGGAGCCTACTGAAACAGATTAAGGGGCCTTTTTAAACACGTAGGAAGCCTTTGCAGGTGTTTTTTTCTTAATTCTAATTTACTGAGACAATGACTGTTGTGTTTTCATTGGCTGTAAGTCATAATCATCAACATTAGCAGAAACAACCACATGAAATAGATCACTCTGTTTGTAATGACTCTATATAATATATGAGTTTCACTTTTTGTATTGAAGAACTGAAATTAATTAACTTTTTGATGATATTCTAATTTTATGAGACGCACATACATATATATATATATATATATATATATATATATATATATACAGTACAGACCAAAAGTTTGGACACACATTCTCATTTAAAGATTTTTCTGTATTTTCATGACTTTGAAAATTGTACAATCACACTGAAGGCATCAAAACTATGAATTAACACATGTGGAATTATATACTTAACAAAAAAGTGTCAAACAACTGAAAATATGTCTTATATTCTAGGTTCTTCAAAGTAGCCACCTTTTGCTTTGATGACTGCTTTGCACACTCTTGGCATTCTCTTGATGCGCTTCAAGTGGTAGTCACCGGAAATGGTCTTCCAACAATCTTGAAGGAGTTCCCAGAGATGCTTAGCACTTGTTGGCCCTTTTGCCTTCACTCTGTAGTCCAGCTCACCCCAAACCATCTCAATTGGGTTCAGGTCTGGTGACCTTTTCTGCGTCGCACAAAGACGAATGCCAAGAGTGTGCAAAGCAGTTATCAAAGCAAAAGGTGGCTACTTTGAAGAACCTAGAATATAAGACATATTTTCAGTTGTTTCACACTTTTTTGTTAAGTATATAATTCCACATGTGTTAATTCATAGTTTTGATGCCTTCAGTGTGAATGTACAATTTTCATAGTCATGAAAATACAGAAAAATCTTTAAATAAGAAGGTGTGTCCAAACTTTTGGTCTGTACTGTATATCTATCTATCTATATTTTTTTCCCAAGAACCAGAGAAACTCTTCATTCCTCAAAACGTGCGTCGAAGACTTTCATGGAAATGTTACAAAAGGGTACAGAGAAGCTAGTGTGCAGAATAAGCACGCACAGACTTATCTATAGGGGTGGCCCTGGGGAATACTAGGATGGATGTCATTTTATCATTAGAACTAATATAGAATTCAGAATTTTTTTTTTGACAAATAAAAATTAAACTTTTTTTTTTTTTTATTTTAGTTGTAAAAATACAAACCTCAAATCTGACAGCTCAGGAAACGTTTCAGGGAGATCAGGCATCTTATATGTAAAGCCGTTCACACCCACCTAAGAAATATATACAGGTACTGGTGAGAGACTACAGAAACAGAAATGTTCGGTGCCTAGGTTACCGGCCACTGCTGCTGTCTATCAGTGGTGGCCAGTCTCCTAGGCAAGGAAAGCAGTTTGCTATACAGCTTGCAAGTGCAGCTCTGAAGTTGGCCGGATCCCTGGATTCAGTACCTCTGTGCTCCTCCGACGCTGCAAAGTCAAAGCGGTCTCTGCCGACAGCAGAGGAAAGTGCATAGTTCAGACAAGCGGCGCGACCATGCTGCTGGTTGAGACTGTCCATCTTCAGGAGAGCACTGCCCCCAGCAAGGAGGTAGCCAGCAAGACAGAGGAGCAGTGTGCTCCTGATGAAACAAGATTAGACAA
Organism: Phyllobates terribilis; assembly: GCF_046119375.1. Lineage (NCBI taxonomy): Eukaryota > Metazoa > Chordata > Amphibia > Anura > Dendrobatidae > Phyllobates > Phyllobates terribilis. Next base: position 410,772 of record NW_027363260.1, read on the forward strand.
GCTCTTAAAGGGGTTTTCTGATCCGACATGACACTGACTGCAGACTTGTGAATTCTCACATAGTGTGTACTGCTGTCTGCAAGTACGCGCTATGCATACTCCCAGCCAGAATCCAACTACAGTTCAAGGCCTCGCACAATACACTTGTGTGGCACCCCAGGGGTCTGGTTTCCACAGTAATAGCAGTATTACGTCTGTGAGCAGGTGGGAGGTCTCCTGGGCAGGAATCCTAAGCATGCCACACCTCCTGCCCAGTCCTGGGAGGGGAAGAACTTCCCCTACATAAACTGGGGCTGAGGCAGGGTTAGAGAGAGGAGTTCCAGACAGAGACAGAGTCTGGTCTGGACACGCAGAAACAGGGACAGATAGACATCAGGAGCTCTGTAGGAGCCAAGGAGAAGCGCCAGGGGCTGGAGCTGTGCAGAGCTCGCCCTGGGAGAAGGTACTAAAACCGGACACAGGAGTCCGAGGCTGTGGGGACTAAGATATACCCAGCAGCAGAATCCATCCGGCAGGGGATTCCAGGTCCTCTGGCCATAAAAGCCCGGAGGCTCAGTCACAACGAAGGGACCAGCACCGCCATCCCGGAGCGGAGGCTAACAGGAGGCCCCAGGTCACCAGCCATACGGGTGAGCGCCACACGGTATACCCAGGGACGTGGGCTACTTGTAACCGCCGAAAGCAGGGTAGCCAGGAAGGGTACAGACTAACGGGAAGGCCTACAACTCCACCTGGCCCGGGGAACTCCGGCTTACTCGCAGACTAACCAGGCCCCCACTACTAGCCAGTACTCCCGGGGGAATTTGCCTTGTACCATCAGTAAAGGCCCTGAACTGTACCCTCGCGTCTCCGTGCTTCCTTGTCGCACCGTTAGTGCTGGGACATCCACACCATCACACCCAACAACACCCACATCCGCTGCCCTGAGGCCATACCTCTCCCACTGGGGGTTATATCAACATTGCTGCACACCTATACCACCGGCCTCAGCGGTCTGCCCTGCAGCGGCGGTTTCATAACCGCATTCAACGGGTGGCGTAGTCGGACACTAATACCATCATACCAATAACTGCCACTTAGTTTGACCACCCTGGGCGCGGACCGGGTCACCGCCACACGAAGACTACTACCCCCATCGGATCCGGCTCCGGGTATCCCCCGCGCGCACGCGCACCGCACTACAGCTCTGGCCCAGGGGGTGAGTCAACTTTGGCGTAGTCGGCAGGATTACGTGCCCGCAACCACCGGGTACTGCGTGCCTGAAAAAAGAGACTTTTATACTTACCTGTGGTGAAGTTTCCCGCCGTCCGGAGTCGTTTCCCGCCATCTGGAGCCGATTCCCGCCATCCGACGCCATCTTCTGCCTTCTTCCCGCCATCCGTGGAGTTTTCCCGCCATTGGACGCCATCCTGGGGACGCCGAGCAGGAAGAAGAGGGGCGTGGACGCCGAAAGCGCGCGAGATCCAAAGCTCCGCCCCACGCTGACGCTGCGCAAGGTCCTGGAAGGGAGGAAGAGCGACGCTGACGTCATCGGAGCGCGACGCCAGGTCCTCAACCCCGACGATCGACTGCGGAGCCGCGGCCTACGGAAGAGGATCATCGCAAGGTAGGCCACGGTCCACTAGGGGGGAGGAGGATGTCGGATACGGAGGAGAGCTTCACCGCCACAGCCGCCGCCAGCGCCACCGCTGCTGCGGTCATGCCTTTCACCATGCCCTATATCCCGGGGGCAGCCTGGCTACATACCCTAAATGACTTCAGAGAAAGGCTGGATAGCCTCTTCCAGGTGTATCCCCTCACGGAGGCGCAAAAAGTGAGCATCCTCGTGGCCCAATTAATCGGGGCAGCCCAAAGGGAGGTAAAGTCCTGGCCACCTGGGAGGAAGAGGACTGTCAGAGACATACTAACCCGGCTGAAAGACACATTTGACACCCGCACCTCAGCCGAAATAAAACTAAGATTTTATGGGTGCAAACAACGGGCACATGAGAGTATAAGAGACTATGCTCTAAACCTACAAGAGGCCCTGAGAGCCATTAAGCAGGCAGACCCTGACAGCATGGGAAATGAAGATAAGCTGTTGACTGAACAATTCATTGAGGGTCTACTGTGCAATGCCCACCGAACCCAGTTGCGGGCAATGGCCTTACAGGACCCTGACCTGGACTTTGCACAGTTCAAGGACAGAGCCATCCGGGTGCTCCGAGAACCGGCACCAGGTGGCGCTGTGACCCACAGGCGCCCTGCTATCACTTATCACCAGGAGACGGCGCCCTTGTCTGCAGGGCCTGTGGGAGCTGATGCGCAGGCTTTAAACAGTGACCCGGCTACAGACCTGCACCATCAGGTCCAAGAGCTAACTAAAAGCGTTGCCGCGCTAACCCGAACTGTGCAGTCTTTACAGGTTTCTACTGCAGGGAAGATCGAGCTGGCATCCGGACCGGAGGACATCCCGTGGCGCCGACCAAGGAGGACCCCACCGGCCAGAGGAAGACCCAGCGATCGATACAACGAGGACGGACGACCTATTTGCCGCCGCTGCAATCAACCCGGACATGTGGCAAGGTACTGTCATTTAAACGGGCACAACCTGGGGTAGAGGGCCAACCCCCAGGCATAAGACCATCAGGCCCATCAAACTGGCATGATAAATACGTAGGGGGACGTCCAATCTTGCCTGTGGTACTGGATGGCATTCCTATGAGTGCCCTACTAGACACTGGGTCACAGGTCACCACCATCCCGTACGTGCTCTTCAAGCAGTACTGGAATGATTCGGACATAACCCGCTACCCAGACGACGACCTGAGTATCATCGCCAGCAATGGTCAGCCCGTGCCGCAGGTGGGATTCAAGGAGGTGACCATTAAAATCGGTAAAGTCGAACTGGCGGCACAAGGACTGATTATAGTGGACATAGACCGTCATGAGAGTCACCCTAGAATCACCCTGGGAACCAATGTAATTTAAAATTGTCTTGCAGAGGTGATTCTCATTTTACAGCAGGTTGCCAAGAACGCCAGTTCCGGCCAGCAGCGTGTGCTCCAAAAAGAGATCCGGGCACTGATGAAGCGGCAACAGGTGAAACTATCTGGTGGTGAGATAGGTAGCGTGAGAATGTGTGACCCGTTCCCTATTGCCATGCCCCCAAAAAGTGAGATGATGATTTGGTGCCGGGCAGCTATTGGTCTAAGAGGTAGAGACTACCAAGCAATGGTAGAACCCGTCTACTCAGACAGTAGGCCCACCATTTTGACAGCACGGGGGGTGGTCGATGTACGCCATGGGAGGGTGCCCGTTCGCATCATAAATATCGGTGAGAGAGAAGTACACGTGCCCCGGTATGCCACGCTAGCTAAATTGTTCACCATAAACCAGAATTCTGTACAGGCCGTGGAACCCTTGCCTCCATCTCAACCAGAGGAAGGTAACGGCTCTAAGAAACCAGTGGAGGACTGGTGTCAGCAACTACATCTGGGTACTGACTCCACTCCCTCACACCAGAAACAAGGAGTCTATCGGGTGGTTCAAGAGTACGAGAGAGTGTTTAGTAAACACCCGTTAGACTTCGGGCGAGTAAAGGGGGTAGAACACCACATCCCCACGGGAGACCATCCTCCCATAAAGGAGAGATACCGACCCGTACCCCCTGCACACTACCAACACGCTAAGGGGATGCTTAGAGACATGAAGGAGGCTGGGGTAATCAGGGACAGCTGTAGCCCCTGGGCAGCTCCACTAGTCTTAGTGAAAAAGAAGGACAACACTATGAGAATGTGTGTAGACTACAGGAAGGTCAACCGTATCACACACAAAGATGCGTACCCGTTACCAAGGATAGAAGAGTCCTTAGCTGCATTAAAATCTGCTAACTTCTTCTCTACTTTGGATCTCACTAGCGGGTACTGGCAGGTTCCTGTAGCAGAGGCAGACCGAGAGAAGACCGCATTCACCACCCCGATGGGTCTCAGCGAATTTAACTGTATGCCGTTCGGGCTCTGCAATGCACCAGGAACCTTCCAGCGGTTGATGGAATGCTGTCTGGGACACCGGAACTTCGAGACGGTCCTATTATACCTGGACGATGTCATCGTCTATTCCAAGACCTACGAGGACCACCTGAAACACCTGGCAGAAGTGTTCGAAGCTCTGGCAAACTACGGCCTAAAGGTGAAACCCTCCAAGTGTCACCTCCTGAAACCAAAGGTGCAATACCTGGGACACGTGGTGAGTGCTGACGGAGTGGCTCCTGACCCTGATAAGATCACCGTGATTAAGGACTGGCCAAGACCCTCCAGCATAAAGGAAGTGCGGCAGTTCCTCGGGTTGGTAGGCTACTACCGAAGATTCATTCCCGGTTTCACCAAAATGGCAGCCCCTATGCAGGACCTCCTGATAGGTCAATCTCGAAAAGCCAAAAACCAGAAGCCGCCCTTCAGGTGGGAAAAGCTGGAAGAGGAGTCCTTTTGCCAGCTGAAGATGGCCCTCACGGGGGATGAAATCCTGGCATATCCAGACTACAGCCAGCCCTTTATCCTCCACACGGACGCAAGTAACATCGGGCTAGGAGCCGTGCTGTCCCAGATCCAGCAAGGAAAAGAACAAGTAATCGCTTACGCTAGCCGAAAGCTACGACCCACCGAGAGGAACCCTGAGAATTATAGCTCATTCAAGCTGGAGTTCCTGGCAGTAGTGTGGGCAGTGACCGAACGTTTCAAGCATTACCTTGCCTCCTCCAAATTCATCGTGTACACGGATAACAACCCGTTGACACACCTGGACACTGCAAGGCTCGGTGCTCTGGAACAGAGATGGATGGCTCGCCTGTCCAACTTTGAATTCACCATCAAATACCGGGCAGGACGCTCAAATGCCAACGCGGATGCCCTGTCTAGAATGCCGAACTTACCGGACGTAGGGGAAGATCCAGAAGATCTGGAAGAAGTTGAGCTCCCTGCGTTCCACCGTCATGGGATTACCCTGTATTTCCACCGTGTGAAGGACAGACGCTCCGCGACGTTCAATCCCTTGCCCCACTACAACTGGGCGGAGACGCAAGACAGTGATCCTGCAGTCCGTCTGGTGAAGGAAATGCTGACCCAAGCCGATGCCAGTCTGGACCCAGACGCCCCAGAGGAGACTAAGCAACTGTGGAAGGAGAAAAGTAGGCTGTTCCTCTACAGGGAGAAGTTGTGCCGGACAATGGTTAACTCTCGAACACATGAGTTGACCTGGCAGGTAGTGGTCCCCAGACGAGACGCGGCTATGATTCTGGAGGCGTACCACAACGGAGCAGGACATTTCGGGTGGAAGAAGCTGGAGTTCTTGTTGCGTGAACGGTTCTACTGGGTAGGCATGAGAGGAGCCATCGAGAGGTGGTGCAGAGACTGTGGACCGTGCCACCTAAGAAGGAAGGACCGTGCCAGCCAGAAGACTCCCTTGCAGCCCATCATCACCCGACAGCCACTGGAACTGGTAGCCCTGGACCATGTGAAACTGGCTCCAAGCAGATCTGGGTATGTCTACGCCCTCACAATCGTAGATCATTACTCCCGGTTCCTGGTGGTGGTCCCGGTCAAGGACTTAACGGCTCAAACAGCAGCTAGAGCCTTCCAGCAGCACTTCTGCCGTCCACACGGGTACCCGGACCAAGTGCTGACAGACCAAGGGCCAGCCTTCGAAGCGGAAGTCTTCCAGGAGTTCTGCAACCTGTATGGCTGCACGAAGATAAGAACAACGCCCTATCACCCACAAACTAATGGACTCTGCGAGAAGATGAACCAGGTGGTGATAGACCTCCTGAAAACATTGCCCCTGGAAGAACGCAGTCTGTGGCCTGAGAAGCTGCCTGATCTGGTGGACCTATACAACCACATCCCTGTAGGTTCTACCCACTGTACCCCGGCTTACCTAATGAGAGCGAGGCCTGGTAAGCTGCCTATCGACCTGGATATGGGAGTCCTGACGCCCGAGGACACCTCGCCAGAGGCAGACTGGGATACAGGACGGCAGCAGCAGTATCGGAAAGTGCAGGAGAGCGTGGAGCGAAGTCTGTCTCAAGCTAGAGAAAGGCAAGAGAGGGCTTATAATCAGTATGCTCCCGCTGTTCCCCTGGTACCTGGAGAGCAGGTCTTGAAGAGGAAAAGACGGCTCCACAAGTTGGACGACCAGTGGGAGAAGGACCCGTACACCGTACTGCCATCAAGCCGTGAGAACCCAAAGATTTGCGTGATCAGTAAGGATGGAGGAGAAACCACAGCCGTTGTCTCCAGAGACCACCTGAAGAAGTGTCCCGAGCAGCTGCAAAACCCTGAAGAAGAAGATCAAGAAAACCCTCGACCCGCAGAGAAAAGGGAAGAAATGATCAGGACTGTACTCGGAGACTTCCCCCGGTCTTGGACACAAGTAAACGGTGCTGTCGTGGTACCCGTCCTCACCTTTCTCCAGCCAGCCCCGCAAGTGCCTACAGAGGAACCAGTAGAGCTGGAAAAGCAGCCGGCCCAAGAGGCAGAAGAGTCCACGCCAGCAGTACAGGAGGATCAACCCTCTGCTAGTAGTGAGCCTGCCGTGCCCCTAGTGAGCCAAAGAGTGCGCAGAAAGCTGCCCAGCCTGCCCATAACACCTCCTACACCCTGTAGTGCAGGACCAGTTAGTGAGCTCCGTAGGTCCACTAGGGTTACCAGAGGCCAGATGCCCGTACGTTGGAGAATCTAAGTTGGCTAGTTGCTTTAACTATTTTATGTTTACCTGTTTTGTTGTAGCCGTTGCTAATTATGTTTTTCAGTTACAGATTTCTTTATATGGACTGACAGGTTATGGACAGTGAGTAACCGGAACTCTGTTGTAAATATGTTTGGAGCGTAACCCAGGAATGGACTAAAGACTGTTAAAGACTCGGGGCAGGACAGACCCCTACCTGGTTACGGCTCCCTGTTCTTTGGTGAAATGGACACCCTTATTGCTTCCCGGTTACGGACACGCCGTGACCATCTCATGTATTTAATTGTTATTGTTTATACCCTGTTATGTTTTAAAAAATATGTTTAGTCCGGGAGTGCTAAATTTCACTAGGGGGGAATGTGGCACCCCAGGGGTCTGGTTTCCACAGTAATAGCAGTATTACGTCTGTGAGCAGGTGGGAGGTCTCCTGGGCAGGAATCCTAAGCATGCCACACCTCCTGCCCAGTCCTGGGAGGGGAAGAACTTCCCCTACATAAACTGGGGCTGAGGCAGGGTTAGAGAGAGGAGTTCCAGACAGAGACGGAGTCTGGTCTGGACACGCAGAAAGAGGGACAGATAGACATCAGGAGCTCTGTAGGAGCCAAGGAGAAGCGCCAGGGGCTGGAGCTGTGCAGAGCTCGCCCTGGGAGAAGGTACTAAAACCGGACACAGGAGTCCGAGGCTGTGGGGACTAAGATATACCCAGAAGCAGAATCCATCCGGCAGGGGATTCCAGGTCCTCTGGCCATAAAAGCCCGGAGGCTCAGTCACAACGAAGGGACCAGCACTGCCATCCCGGAGCTGAGGCTAACAGGAGGCCCCAGGTCACCAGCCATACGGGTGAGCACCACACGGTATACCCAGGGACGTGGGCTACTTGTAACCGCCGAAAGCAGGGTAGCCAGGAAGGGCACAGACTAACGGGAAGGCCTATAACTCCACCTGGCCAGGGGAACTCCGGCTTACTCGCAGACTAACCAGGCCCCCACTACTAGCCAGTACTCCCGGGGGAATTTGCCTTGTACCATCAGTAAAGGCCCTGAACTGTACCCTCGCGTCTCCGTGCTTCCTTGTCGCACCGTTAGTGCTGGGACATCCACACCATCACACCCAACAACACCCACATCCGCTGCCCTGAGGCCATACCTCTCCCGTTGGGGGTTATATCAACATTGCTGCACACCTATACCACCGGCCTCAGCGGTCTGCCCTGCAGCGGCGGTTTCATAACCGCATTCAACGGGTGGCGTAGTCGGACACTAATACCATCATACCAATAACTGCCACTTAGTTTGACCACCCTGGGCGCGGACCGGGTCACCGCCACACGAAGACTACTACCCCCATCGGATCCGGCTCCGGGTATCCCCCACGCGCACACGCGCCGCACTACAGCACTGGCCCAGGGGGTGAGTCACTTGCATTGAGCGCGCTGGAAACAGTGTAGCCAGATTGTGGCCGGAAGTACGCATATTGTATACTTGTGGCCACCTGACCGCCTTTCCCGGTGTGGATGACGCGCCCCTGGGCCTGTGTCGCGCTGCGTTGCGCACGCGGGAGCTTACCCGGAGCCGGATCTGTTTAGGGTTGTAGTCTCGTGGCGGTGACCCGGTCCGTGCCCAGGGAGTCAAACTGGACGGCAGTCTGTTAGCGGTAGAAAATGGTTGATGACTACGCCACCCGTTGAATGCAGCCAGGGGGCTGCTGCTGCAGGGCAGACCGCTGAGGCCGGTGGAAGGATGGTGCAGCGTGATAGTATAACCCCCAACGGGAGGGGTATGGCCTCAGGGCAGCCGACGTGGATGATGGGGGTAGCAGGAACCACTCAGAGACGGTATGGTAGCGTTCAGGGTCTTTACTGGTAACAACGATAGACCCTCCCGGAGTACTTGCTAGCGAACGGGGCCTGGTCAGTCCTTGAGCAGATGGGATCTCCCCTGGCCAGGCGTAGTTGTAGGCCTCCCAAGCTGACTGTACTCTTCTGGCTACCTTGCTAGAAGCTGATGTAAGTAGCCCACATCCCTGAGTGTACCGTGTGGTGCTCACCCGTATGGCCGGTGACTCGGGGCCTTCTAATGGCTTCCGCTCCACGATGGCGGTGCTGGTCCCACGCGTGTGACCGGGCCTTCGGGCTTCTGGGCCAGGGGACCTGAAATCCCCTGCCTGACGGATTCTGCTGCTGGGTAGAAGTTAGTCCCCACAGCCTCGGACTCCGGGTCCGGTAAAGAATCTTCTTAGTCAGGGCGAGCTCTTTAGCTGCCAGCCCCTGACTCCTTGTGACTCTGCTGCTTCCTATGCTGCTCTTGTCTCTACTCTTCCTGGACTCACTAACCCTGCCTCAGCCCCGGGTTTATACAGGGGAAGTTCTTCCCCTCCCAAGGCTGGGCAGGAGGTGTCGCATGCACAGGATCCCTGACCAAAGGACCTCCCACCTGCTCTCAGACGTAATATCTCTATCACTGTGACAACCAGACCCCTGGGGTGTCACACTCCCCCCTAGTGAAATTTAGTACTCCGGGACTAAACACTTTTTAGAAAAATATAACAAGGTATATCAAAGAACAATAAAATACAATAAGGAAACACAATAAGATGGTCACGGATGTCCGCAACCGGGTGCAGTCTTTGAAGAAAAGCAAAGGTGTCCATTTCACCAACACAGGGAGACGTAACCAGGTAGGGGTCTGTCCTACCCCGAGTCCTTAACAGTCTCTAGTCCATCCTGGGTTACGCTCCAACTATATACAAAGGATTCCCGGTAAATCCACCGAAGACTCCTAAAAACAACTAGAAACACAAAATTACACACAAGCAACAATAAACAGGTAAACATTGTAAAACAACTTAAACATTTAGATCCTCCAACGTGCGGGTAACTGGCCTCTAGTGGCCCTAGTGGACCTACGGAGCTGACTGTCTGGCCCTGAACTACAGGGTGTAGGAGCTGTCAAGGGTAAACTGGGCAGCTGTCTACCGGCTCTTTGTCTCACTAGGGGTACGGCAGGCTCACTATAAGCAGAGGGTGGATTCTCCTGTTCCGCTTGGGTGGAGTCTTCTGCCTCCTGGACCGGCTGCTCTTCCAGCTCTACCCGTTGCTCCGTAGGTTCTTGGGATGATGGTTGGAGGAAGGTGAGTACGGGTACCACAACTGCACCATTGACTTGAGTCCAAGACCGAGGGAAGTCCCCGAGCACGGTACTAACCATATCTTCCCTTTCTTCCACGGGTCGATGGTCTTCCTGTTCCTCCTCAGGGTTCCTCAGTTGTTCGGGGCACTTCTTCAGGTGGTCCCGGGATACAATGGCTGTGGTTTCCCCTCCGTCTTTACTGATGGTACAGACCTTCGGGTTCTCGTGGCTTGAGGGCAGTACGGTGTACGGGTCCTTCTCCCACTGGTCGTCCAACTTGTGGAGCCGTCTCTTCCTCTTCAAGACCTGCTCTCCGGGTACCAGGGGAACAGCGGGAGCATACTGGTTGTAAGTCTTCTCTTGTCTTTCCCTAGCCTGACAGAGACTTCGCTCCACACTCTCCTGTACTTTCCGGTACTGCTGCTGCCTCTCTGTGTCCCAGTCTGTTTCTGGTGAAGTGTCCTCGGGCGTCAGGACTCCCATTTCCAGGTCAACAGGTAACTTACCAGGTCTTGCCCTCATTAGGTAAGCCGGGGTACAGTTGGTGGAACCTACCGGGATGTGGTTGTATAGGTCCACCAGATCGGGCAACTTCTCAGGCCACAGACTGCGTTCTTCCAGGGGCAACGTTTTTAGAAGATCCATTACCACCTGGTTCATTTTCTCACAAAGTCCATTAGTTTGCGGATGGTAGGGTGTCGTCCTTATCTTCCGGCAGCCATACAGATTGCAGAATTCCTGGAAGACCTCCGCTTCAAAGGCAGGTCCCTGGTCCGTCAGCACTTGGTCCGGGTACCCGTGTGGACGGCAAAAGTGCTGCTGGAAGGCTCTAGCTGCTGTTCGAGCCGTTAAGTCCTTGACGGGGACGACAACCAGAAACCGGGAGTAATGATCCACGATGGTTAACGCGTAGACGTAGCCACTTCTGCTGGGGGTCAGTTTTACATGATCCAAGGCTACCAGTTCCAACGGTTGCCGGGTGACGATGGACTGCAGGGGAGTCTTCTGGCTGGCCCGGTCCTTCCTTCTCAGATTGCACGGGCCACAGTCTCTGCACCACTTCTCGATGGTTCCCCTCATGCCTACCCAGTGGAACCGCTCGCGCAGCAGGAACTCCAGCTTTTTCCACCCGAAGTGTCCAGCTCCGTCGTGGTATGCCTCCATCACCATGGCTGCGTCTCTTCGTGGCACCACTACTTGCCAGAGTAGTTCATGCGTCCTGGAGTTAACCATTCTGCGGCACAACTTCCCCTTGTAAAGGAACAGTCGACTCTTCTCTGCCCATAGTTGTTTGGCTTCCTCTGGAGCGTCTGATTCCAGGCTAGCCTCCGGGCGAGTCAGCATCTCCTTCACCAGTCGGACGGCAGGGTCGCTGTCTTGCGTTTCCGCCCAGTTGTAGTGAGGTAAGGGGTTCAACGTAGCAGCCTGCTTACTCCTTACCCGGTGGGAATACTGGATAGTCCCATGACGGTGGAACGCAGGGAGTTCAACTTCTTCCAGTCCCTCCGGATCTTCTCCTCCGTCCGGCAGGTTGGGCATCCTGGACAGGGCGTCCGCGTTGGTATTGGAGCGCCCTGCCCGGTATTTAATTGTGAACTCGTAGTTGGACAGACGGGCCATCCACCTCTGCTCCAGGGCACCGAGTCTTGCCGTGTCCAGGTGTGTCAGCGGGTTGTTATCCGTGTATACGGTGAACCGGGAAGAAGCGAGGTAATGCTTAAAGCGCTCGGTGACTGCCCATACCACGGCCAGGAACTCTAGCTTAAATGAGCTATAATTCTCGGGATTCCTTTCGGTGGGTCGCAGTTTTCGGCTGGCATAGGCGATTACTCGCTCTTTCCCCTGCTGAATCTGGGACAGTACGGCTCCTAGCCCGACGTTACTGGCGTCGGTGTAGAGGATGAAGGGCTGGCTATAGTCTGGATACGCCAAGATTTCATCCCCCGTGAGGGCCATCTTCAGCTGGCGGAAGGACTCTTCCTCTAGCTCTTCCCATTTGAAGGGCGGCTTCTGGTTCTTGGCCTTCCGGGACTGGCCTATCAGGAGGTCCTGCATAGGCGCCGCCTTTTTGGTGAAACCGGGAATAAACCTTCGGTAGTAGCCTACCAACCCTAGGAACTGCCGCACTTCTTTTACGCTGGAAGGGCTTGGCCATCCTTTGATTGCGGTGATCTTATCGGGGTCGGGAGCCACTCCGTCAGCGCTCACCACGTGTCCCAGGTATTGCACCTTTGGTTTCAGGAGGTGACACTTGGAGGGTTTCACCTTTAGGCCGTAACTCGCCAGAGCTTCGAACACCTCCGCCAGGTGTTTCAGGTGGTCCTCATAAGTTTTTGAGTATACGATGACATCGTCCAGGTACAACAGGACCGTCTCGAAGTTTCTGTGGCCCAGACAGCACTCCATTAATCGTTGGAAGGTTCCTGGGGCGTTGCAGAGTCCGAACGGCATGCAGGTGAACTCGCTAAGTCCCATCGGGGTGGTGAATGCGGTCTTCTCCCGGTCCGCCTCTGCTACAGGAACCTGCCAGTACCCGCTAGTGAGATCCAAGGTAGAGAAGAAGTTAGCAGATCTTAAAGCAGCCAATGACTCCTCTATCCTTGGTAAGGGGTACGCATCCTTGTGTGTGATACGGTTGATTTTCCAGTAATCTACACACATCCTCATGGTGTTGTCTTTCTTTTTGACTAAAACTAGTGGGGCTGCCCAGGGGCTACAGCTATCCCGGATTACCCCAGCCTCCTTCATGTCTCTAAGCATCCCCTTGGCGTGTTGGTAATGTGCAGGGGGTACGGGTCGATACCTCTCTTTTATGGGAGGATGATCTCCCGTGGGGATGCGGTGTTCTACCCCCTTGACTCGCCCGAAGTCTAACGGGTGTTTACTAAACACTCTCTCATACTCTTGAACCACCCGATAGACTCCTTGTTTCTGGTGTGAGGGAGTGGAGTCAGTACCCAGATGTAGTTGCTGACACCAGTCCTCCATGTCTTTCTTAGAGCCGTTACCTTCCTCCGGGTGAGATGGAGGCAAGGGTTCCACAGATTGTATAGAATTTTGATTAGTGGTATATAATTTGGCTAGCGTGGCATACCGGGGCAGGTACACTTCCCTCTCCCCGATATTTATTATGCGAACGGGCACCCTCCCATGGCGTACATTGACCACCCCCCGTGCTGTCAAAATGGTGGGCCTACTGTCTGAGTAAACTGGTTCTACCATTGCCTGGTAATCTCTACCTCTCAGACCAATAGCTGCCCGGCACCAAATCATCATTTCACTTTTTGGGGGCATGGCAATAGGAAAAGGGTCACACATTCTTACGCTACCAATCTCACCGCCGGAGAGTTCCACTTGTTGCCGTTGCATCAGTGCCTGGATCTCTTTCTGGAGCACCCGCTGCTCGCCGGAGCTGGCATTCTTGGCAACCTGCTGTAAAAGGAAAATCACCTCTGCAAGACAATTTTCAATTACATTAGTTCCTAGAGTTATTTTTGGGTGACTCTCATGTTTGTCAATATCTACAATGATCAGTCCCTGTGCGGCCAGTTCGACTCTACCAATTTTGATGGTCACCTCTTTAAATCCGATCTGTGGCACAGGCTGACCATTGCTGGCGATGATACTCAAGTCGTCGTCAGGGTAGCGGGTAATATCCGAGTCATTCCAGTACTGCTTGAAGAGCACGTACGGGATGGTGGTGACCTGTGACCCGGTGTCCAGTAGGGCACTCATGGGAATGCCATCCAGTACCACAGGCAAGACTGGACGTCCTCCCACATATCTGTCGCGCCAGTTCGATGGGCCTGGTGATCTTTTTCCTGGGGGTTGGCCCTCTACCCCAGGTTGTGCCCGTTTAAAGAACAGTACCTTTCCATATGTCCGGGTTGATTGCAGCGGCGGCAGATGGGTCGTCCGTCCTCGCTGTATCGGTCACTGGGTCTTCCTCTGGCCGGTGGGGTCCTCCTTGGTCGACGCCACGGGATGTCCTCCGGTCCGGATGCCAGCTGGATCTTCCCTGGAGTGGAAACCTGTAAAGACTGCACAGTTCGGGTTAGCGCAGCAACGCTTTTAGCTAGCTCTTGGACCTGATGGTGTAGGTCTGGAGCCGGGTCATTGTCCAAAGCCTGCGCATCAGCTCCCACAGGCCCTGCTGACAAGGGCGCCGCCTCCTGGTAGTAAGTGGTAGTGGGGCGTCTGTGGGTCACAACGCCACCTGGTGCCGGTTCTCGGAGCACCCGGATGGCTGTGTCCTTGAACTGTGCAAATTCTAGATGAGGGTCCTGTAAGGCCATTGCCCGCAACTGGGTGCGGTGGGCATTGCAATATAAACCCTCTATAAATTGTTCGGTCAACAGCCTGTCCTCGTTTCCCACTCCATTAGGGTCGGTCTGCTTAATGGCCCTCAGGGCCTCTTGTAGGTTGAGTGCATAGTCCCTTATACTCTCATGCGCTCGCTGCTTGCACCCGTAGAATCTAAGTTTAATCTCGGCTGAGGTGCGGGTATCAAAGGTGTCCTTCAGCCGGGTTAGTATCCCTGCGACAGTCTTCCTCCCAGGTGGCCAGGATTTTACTTCCCTTTTGGCTGCCCCAGTTAGTTGGGCCACCAGGATGCTCACTTTTTGCTCTTCTGTGAGGGGGTACACCTGGAAGAGGCTATCCAGCTTTTCTCTAAAGTCATGCAGGGTATGTGACTCCCCTGAGTACTGGGGTAGCCAAGCTGCTCCCGGGATATAGGGCATGGTGAAGGGCATAACTGCAACAGCGGTAGCGCTGGCGGGGGTTGAGGCAGTGGAGCTCTCCTCCGTATCCGACATCTTCCTCCCCCCTAGTGGACCGTGGCCTACCTTGCGATGATCCTGTTCCGTAGGCCGCGGCTCCGCAGTGGATCGTCAGGGTTGAGGACCTTCCGTCGCGCTCCTGTGACGTCGGCGTCTGCTGGGCTCCTTCCAGGACCTTACGCAACGTCCGGACGTGAGGCGGGGCTTCAGTTCTCGCGCGCTTTCGGAGTCCACGCCCCTCTTCTTCCCGCGCGGCGTCCTCAAGATGGCGTCCAATGGCGGGAAAACTCCACGGATGGCGGGAAGAAGGCTGAAGATGGCGCCGGATGGCGGGAAACTTCACCGATGGCGGGAATCTTCACCACTGGTAAGTTTGAACAGTCTTTGCTTTTCAGGCACGCAGTACCCGGTGGTTGCGGGCACGTGATCCTGCCGACTACGCCAAAGTTGACGCGCCCCTGGGCCTGTGTCGCGCTGCGTTGCGCACGCGGGAGCTTACCCGGAGCCGGATCTGTTTAGGGTTGTAGTCTCGTGGCGGTGACCCGGTCCGTGCCCAGGGAGTCAAACTGGACGGCAGTCTGTTAGCGGTAGAAAATGGTTGATGACTACGCCACCCGTTGAATGCAGCCAGGGGGCTGCTGCTGCAGGGCAGACCGCTGAGGCCGGTGGAAGGATGGTGCAGCGTGATAGTATAACCCCCAACGGGAGGGGTATGGCCTCAGGGCAGCCGACGTGGATGATGGGGGTAGCAGGAACCACTCAGAGACGGTATGGTAGCGTTCAGGGTCTTTACTGGTAACAACGATAGACCCTCCCGGAGTACTTGCTAGCGAACGGGGCCTGGTCAGTCCTTGAGCAGATGGGATCTCCCCTGGCCAGGCGTAGTTGTAGGCCTCCCAAGCTGACTGTACTCTTCTGGCTACCTTGCTAGAAGCTGATGTAAGTAGCCCACATCCCTGAGTGTACCGTGTGGTGCTCACCCGTATGGCCGGTGACTCGGGGCCTTCTAATGGCTTCCGCTCCACGATGGCGGTGCTGGTCCCACGCGTGTGACCGGGCCTTCGGGCTTCTGGGCCAGGGGACCTGAAATCCCCTGCCTGACGGATTCTGCTGCTGGGTAGAAGTTAGTCCCCACAGCCTCGGACTCCGGGTCCGGTAAAGAATCTTCTTAGTCAGGGCGAGCTCTTTAGCTGCCAGCCCCTGACTCCTTGTGACTCTGCTGCTTCCTATGCTGCTCTTGTCTCTACTCTTCCTGGACTCACTAACCCTGCCTCAGCCCCGGGTTTATACAGGGGAAGTTCTTCCCCTCCCAAGGCTGGGCAGGAGGTGTCGCATGCACAGGATCCCTGACCAAAGGACCTCCCACCTGCTCTCAGACGTAATATCTCTATCACTGTGACAACCAGACCCCTGGGGTGTCACATGGACACCACAGAATCCTCACTGTGTGCAGTGTGCTCTATGTGAGGATTCACAAGTCTGCAGTCATACACAGTGACTGCAGACTTGTCGTTTTAGACCAGACAACCCCTTTACAGAAACATCTTCCCTGCCCACCTATTAAAGTGTAATGGACATTTTTTGGCTTTTTCTGATCACGGCTGCGCACTTACTTCAGACGTGGGGACAGGCACCGGCAGATCTGTAATTAGGCCGTATGCGGGGGCGGCAGTTTTGGCAGAGTTGTATGTGGAAGGAACAGGTTCAGATACTGGCACTGATCTATTGTTATCTTGTGTAGGGAAAGGTGGAAACAAAGAAAAGCCAGAAAGAGGGTGCGGAGGCCTCCCTGCGGGATTGCTGTACAGGCGGAAAGACAAGAAAGGGTTTCCCTCATTAGATTAGTATTCTCCTAAGCACCATCGTAATGAAATAGGACATACAATATCTGTAGGTAGATGCTGTGTCGCCAACATGCCAGCAGATAGATCAGCCTATTATGTGCTGTAATTCTGCAGCTCTGAACATACTGTGTACGGACAGATACACACTATTAACACACAGTTACCCTGCAATCCTATTAGTATACCAGAGATGTTAATGTGCAGATAAGGTTACTGACAGGCTTCATGAGGACACAATGTAGCCCGTACTCCACATGGGCTGCCAGATGATCACCTCTCCTCTACTGCTAGTGTAGCCGCCATGCAAGGTGCACAATGGGAGAGAACTGTCCGGGCCCTGCTTACCGGCAGCAGCAACATACAGCACATCCACGGACAGAAAACGTACAAGAGAAGTAAGAGGAGCCGTCTGGATGGTATATAGCACCCTGTAATGCTGGGTTTAGTCATTATACCCATTCTGCCCATCAGCAGCATCATATCCATAGGCAGTCACTTCTGGAGATGTTTAGACAGGCGAGCCGCACTTCTGTCCGCACAGAATGATGGTTAATATGATAGAATCTCAGCAGCACACGATCTGATCACACAGGGCGATGATGTGCTGCCAATAACGCTACAGCTTAAGCAGTCTTGAAAATGACCGCCCCATCGCACCAGCTTTGTGCTCCAAGTCTCTTCTATTCACCGCCACAGATTTCTGTTGAGTGATGGAGATAAATTTACATCACTGTGACTCCAACTTGTCACTACAACTGAAGACTTCTTTGGTCTCTGAAGTGTAAATGATTGTGAACACACCGCCATTTCCACAGCTCCCATAGCGTTGGCCTATGTTCACATGTGCAGTAATCATCAGTTAGGATGGATCCAGCAGCGATCCATTCACACACAAAAAAAAAATAATTGACACAACTTTTTTGTCCACCTGAAAAGAAACTAATTTCAACTCGGTCCATTTTCTTAACACTGACGTCTATGGAAAACGGATCCGTTTATTAGCCATCTGTTTTCTTCCTTTTGAAACTGATCCAGTAAATAGAACAATTAACCTTTTGCAAAATGAAAAAAAAATGGATGGCTAATTAACAAATCAGTTTTCCATAGGGTTCAATGTTACAAAATGGATCAAATGGAAATAAGTTTTTTTTTTTGCCACATAAAAAAAAGTTGGGCCAGCACAACTGTTCTGTTATCAGATTGCTGCTGGATACGGACTATGTTCACACATCCAGTAATCATGTTAGAACGTTCTAATGGGTGATTACTGACGTGTGAACATAGTCTCATGTGCAGCGGCATCGTGCAGAGTTTCCCCGACACACCGTGTCTGCAAATTGAGAATCTGGTTTGGCTTTTATCCTAAGTCAGGCATGTCCAAAGTCCGGCCCGCGGGCCATTTGCGGCCCGCGGTCCGGACTAATAAGGCCCCCAGGTATCCAGCAGCATGTACCTTGCGGCCGCTGCCGCTCTCGTCACCACCGCCGCTCTCGTCGCCACCGCCGCTCAGTACTCCGGCGCAGGGAGAAGAGCCGAAATCTCGGACATCGCGAGATTTCGGCTTTCCTTCTCCCTGCGCCGGAGTACTGAGCGGCGGCAACCGGCCAGCCAAGATCTCGCGACGTGCGAGATCTCCAGCCCCCAGGGGTTGTAAGACGTTCAGAGGTCAGATAGGCTGAAGACCTCAGCTTAGTTGTGTAAAATTATATAAATAATATATATATTAAGTTATATATAAGTCCCTGCGCCACCTTACACCTCCAGAAAGGTTAGGCCAGCAGGGCTCTCACACAAGCTTGTGGTAGCAAGCTGTCATACCCTTCATTAACCCCTGACTGCCTGTCACTGTGCTATAATTCCATTATCTGATGTGCGACTGTTGCACAGCTTGCTATTCTCTGCCTGTGTTATAAAGCATATAGCAGTATCTTATTTTTGCTGTTCCACCCTCTGCGCCTTTTAATCTCTCCCCTTCTGGCCAATTTTTATAATGGCAACTACAAATAAGAAACGAAAAGTTGACAGTGAGGGCCGCCGCTTCCAGGACAAGTGGAAAGTAGAATATTTTTTCACTGAAATAAAGAATCACTGTGTTTGTCTGATATGCCAAGAGACCGTTGCTGTTTATAAAGAATTTAATGTCAAGCGACACTATCAGACGAGACATAGCACATACGACAAGCTAACAGGGCACGACCGAAGTGAAAAGTATAAGCAACTTGAAGCTGTTTTATTGTCACAACAGCGATTTTTTACAAGAGCCCGTGAGTCAAATGAAAATGCCACAAAGGCGAGCTATGAGGTGGCAGCGTTAATTGCTAAAAATTGCAAATCTTTTGCAGAGGGTGACTTTATCAAAGAATGTGTTATGAAAATGGTAGAGAATGTCTGTCCCGAGAAGAAGCAAGAGTTTTCCAACATTTGCCTGGCTCGTAACACTGTAGCACGGAGAATTGAAGAAATTTCATCGGATATTAAGAGACAGTTAATGTCAAAAGGAGCTGATTTTGACTTCTTTTCAATAGCCTGTGATGAAAGCACGGACCTATCTGACACGGCTCAGTTGCTGATTTTTTTAAGAGGGGTGGACGATGAAATGAATGTGACTGAAGAGCTACTTGACCTCCAGAGCCTCAAGGATCAAACAAGAGGGAAAGATTTATTTGATTCTGTTAGTTCTGCCATAGATGACATGAAACTGCCTTGGAACAAAGTTACTGGGATTATTACTGATGGGGCACCTGCCATGACTGGTGAACGAAGTGGATTATCAACCCTAATCTGTAACAAGGTGAGCGAAGAAGGAGGCAAAGCTATTAAACTTCATTGCATCATTCATCAACAAGTTCTCTGTGCTAAACATCTCCAATATGATCATGTTATGAAACCGGTACTAAAGACCATTAATTTTATCCGCTCTAAAGCCCTGTGCCACCGCCAGTTTAAACAGTTTCTACTGGATATCCAGGCTGAATATGAAGATGTTTCATATCATAACGATGTAAGATGGCTCAGTCGGGGGTCTGCACTGCAACGTTTCTACTCTCTCAGAAAGGAAATAGGAGAATTCTTGGAAACAAAGGGACAAACGATGCGAGAACTATCTGATCCAATTTGGCTGGCTGATTTGGGGTTTCTAGTCGACCTAACAAAGCATCTGAATGTACTGAACATGAATCTTCAGGGCAAAGATGCAGCGGTGAACCAACTTTATTCACACCTCAAAGCCTTTGGAACAAAGCTGCAACTTTTCCTAAGGCAGTTGTCACAAACACCGCCCAATACCATCCATTTTTCAGCGCTACAGGAAATAATTAACAGTTTTCCACAGGATGATATCCATGCGCAAATAAGCAGGTATGCAGCAGACATCACATCTCTGGCTGGGGAGTTTCAACGGCGCTTTCAAGATTTTGCAGCTATTGAAAAGGAGATCAGCATTTTCTCCTCTCCATTCTCTGTTGACCCCGACAATGCTCCTGATCAGTTGCAGCTCGAGCTCATTGAGCTACATTGTGACAGCGAGTTACGCAGTCGTCATCAACAGCTCTCTCTTGTTAACTTTTACCGCCAACTGGATAAGAGCCGGTTTCAAGAGATTCGAACATTGGCTAAGAAAACCCTGAGCTTGTTTGGCTCAACATATTTGTGTGAGAAGACATTCTCTGTTATGAACTTTAACAAGAACCGCGTGAGGACAAGACTAAGTGACTCTCACCTGCGTGACATTTTGCGCATCAAAACCACGGCCATTGAACCAGACCTAGTCTATGTGCTGCAGTCCAGATCCCAGTTTCACCCTTCACATTAGTGCAGGCTAGTTTCTTTTTTTTAATTGAGATTAATATGTTGTAAAATCTCAATTAATGTCAGTTGGATAGACAGTTATATATTTGAACACATGTATACTTGCTGTTATGTTCCTGTTCACATTTTTTGAACTTATAAGTTGACAGACAACCTTACATTACTTTGTGTAATGTACTTTAAAATGTTCCTGAGATATCTCAGTTTCCTGTTTTTATTATATTAAAGGGGTTGTCCAAGTTCAGAACCCAGACATACCCCCTTTTTCACCCAGGCAGCCCCCCTGCCATGGGCATCAAAGCATCTCATGCTCCGATGTGCTCCCTTGCCCTGTGCTATTTACAATGACACACTGCCGGTAGGAGGCTTCACCGGCTCTAATGTGCAGGCTTTAGCGCTGCTCTAGCTGGTTTACTGGTGATAAAGCCCGCCCATCAGTGCCGGTGACGTCACTGGGCTTTCTGCCAGCCCCGTGGAGAGCCGGGTATGTCACTAGAACTCCAGAAAATGCCTTTCCTCTGCGCAATTTAGTGCAGGGCAAAAGTAGGACATTGGAGCATAAACTGCTTCGATGCTCAAGTCGGGGAGGGGCTTCCTGGGTGAGAATGGGGGTATGTCTGGGTTAACCCCTTTAAGGCAGATTGATTAAACACCTGTTTAGATTTGTCATCCAAGTCACAAAATAAAAAGTATGCCGTTTTCAATAAACTTTGCAAAAAAAGTTTATTTGCATTCATTTTAATGGTCCAAAGAATGTCAAGCAAAATGATCGGCCCTCGCACATGTTCACTTCATCAAATTTGGCACTCTTAGAAAAAAGTTTGGACACCCCTGTCCTAAGTCATATGGCAAGGCTCGTTAAAGGGTCGATATTGACTTTTAGGATTACTTCCAAAAGGTGGCGCTAAAGTTCTAATACTCTTCCTCTCTGAAGAGACAATTTGCATATTTAATTGCCCAGAGGAGCATGCACGGCTTATACGTCTCCTCACTCTGACATGCCAGGCTTGGCTTGGCATTCTCCACAAGGAGAAACGCTAGCCCTTAGACCCCAACCACTCGGTACAAAACTCTCATCATTGGTGTACAGTGGGTATTCCCATCAAACAATATGGAAAGGAGGGGACCCATAATTTGTAAAGTCTGAATTTTGATAATGTTAAAAGTCTAAAGGAGAGAAAAAGAAATGTTCAGGTACAAGTTAAGGTACAACTCTACAAAGAAACCTGCAGTCAAAATTAGAACTTACTGTAATTTGCTACATGGAACCACAAATTCAGCCGCAATGTGAGGGTAAACAATCGTTCAGATGACCAGAAATAAGTGCTAAAAGCGGATGTGCCATCTTATCAAGTAGAAGTGCACCGCTCCCCAGCCTCCTCGCTGCCCGATTTATGGGGAGCAGTGCGCTCCTGCTTGATTGACAGCTTGGTGCAGCGGCATGTGTTGTGCGGCTTGTCCGAACTATGCGCTCTCTGGTGCTGCAAGCAGAGATCATTTTGCCTTTGCAGCATCTGGGAAGCAGCGGCACTGAAGCCGGCAGTGCGCTCCAGCCATCCAGCCAGCTTCGGGCAGTGCTTACAAGCTCTACTGGGAAGGACTTGTATTTTGCCACCGCAGAAGCAGAAAAGAATAAAATTAAATATACTTCCATTGTTGAGAATGGAAAGGATTTTTAATAACAAGTAAATTACTAAATTGCTTGATTTTACAAGAATTTTGCAATTTCACCACTTTAAGAATATTGGAATAACCCTTTAAACTTAGATGATATTCCACCATAACAATGGAAGGATCTGAGATCTCAGGACAATATAATTACTTACTAGGGGAAAAAGCCAAAGGTTGGGGCCAGGGTTGGAGGGCTTTTCCAAAACTCTTCTAGTAAATTCTGGACTATTTTCCCAAGATCTGAGTGCATAGTAAACTAAAAAAGGAGAAAATTGTTAAGATGTTAACAGCTGTAAACTCTCATCAGAAAGAATCATGTGGCTAATGCCATAATAACACCTAACATGATCAGAGATTCCTGGCGTAACACTGTGTTCCAAATTATTATGCAAATAATATTTTCTCAGATTTTCCCAAATTACCTATATGAATTGCAGTCATTGTAATTTTCCAGTCAAATAACTATTAGAGTACAATTGAAAGGTTTTTGTACAAACTGCCTATGATAACAGTATATTTTTTAAAAAATAAAAAACTCAAACTGCACTCAAAATGCATGTTCCAAATTATTATGCACAGCAGAGTTTTCAACCTTTTCATTTTAATAAAGAACAAAAAAATGGTCATTTTTGAAATTATAAGCATTAGCAGGTTATTACAAACTGAAATCAAACAGTTTTCAACTCAAAACTTTATTCTAGGTGATGTTACATTTGCACATAGGACCGCTTGTTCGAAAGGAGCTTCTGAACTCTCTCGTCCATTGAATTTGTCAGGTTTTGGATGGTTTCTGCTTCAATTGTTTTGCATGAGGACAGAATACCCTCCCAGAGCTGTTGCTTAGATGTGAACTGCCTCCCGCCACCATTGACACTCCTTTTGATGATGCTCCAGAGGTTCTCAATGGGGTTGAGGTCAGGGGAGCATGGGGGCCACACCATAAGTTTGTCCCCTTTTATGTCCATAGCAGCCAGAGATGCAGATGTGTTATGTGCAGCATGAGACGGGGCATTATTGTTCTGTTCATGATTGCAGTTTGTGAGCTCCGATCTCCTTCTATGGGTGAATTTCTTTGGGGTCTTGAATCCTCTGGCTGGTTAAAACACGTGAAAACAATCCTAGATGCTGGTATCTTCATTGCAAAGGTAAGATGTGTTGTATCTGTTCATATTCTACTGCTGCTTGTCTGATTTGTACTATTCTAGGCACGGACTGTACAAAAATGATCCTTTTAGTGCTGAGAATAAACGAGATTTGTAATTATATAAATGTGTAATATTTTACATTTAATTTGCACATATAGGCCGTGTCAGAAGAGGGCGCCAGCGTGCTCGTTCATTGTTCTGATGGATGGGACCGCACCGCTCAGGTCTGCTCTGTATCCAGTCTGTTACTTGACCCCTATTACCGAACCATCAGAGGATTTATGGTAAGAGGTTTTATTTCATATACTCTATGTACAGGTGGAGATTTACGGAGTTGATATTTTTTGCATAGTGTAACTTTTATTTTTCCCAATTACTATTAGGTGTTAATTGAAAAAGACTGGATTTCATTTGGACACAAATTTAATCACAGGTAACCCTGGTCACTGCACATATTTTGGAAAAGTCAAGCAGAGTCACTTATTTACAGAGGGCCTTTCACCAAATTTTTCATGTTGAACTGAAAACACGTTGTAGCTTCAGAGCAGAAAAAAAAAAAATTGTTAGTTCTTTTTTTATTTTGCATCTCTGTTGCAGGGATATTAACAATCAAAGTATTTGTCACCTAATGAGTTAATTTTCGTTACATCCAAGTGGGTGTTATCAGAGAGCTTTCACTGTGGGGCATGTACTTCTCCTTGTACGATGCTGTCCAATTATAAACAGGCAGCAAGATGCTAGAAAAAGAACACGTCCACACCATATCTTACAGCAGGTTTCTCAGTGTGTGGGTTATAATGAAAGCCCGGATCTCCTGGTCTAACCTCCTGCATGATTAGAATATCAACTGTATTCAAATCCCATCAATTAACACATTTCAGATATGGGCCCAGCAGTCAGTGTGGGGCTAGGGTCAGCACAGCTGAGTTTAGCTGTGTCACTTTCCAAATCTTCCATCAGCTCTCCTCCTCTCAGCAAAAGAGACAAAAAAAAACACCATACATTCTAATATAATATACTTACTGTAGTTTTTCTGTGCCATTCCCAGTCTCAGGCGGTTTTGGGAGCGCAGTCCACCTGAAAAAGATGTTGCATGCATATACCCCAATTGCATTGCTTCAGCATATTTTTTTTTTTTTTTTAAGGTATGGAAATTTAGATGGGGATCCCAAGGAGGTGTCCCCAGTGATAGACCAGTTCCTGGAATGTGTCTGGCAGCTCATGGAGCAGTTTCCCTGTGCGTTTGAATTTAATGAGAGATTCTTGGTCCACATACAACACCATATATACTCCTGTCAGTATGGAAACTTTCTGTGCAACTGCGAGAAGGAGAGGAAGGAACTGATATGAGAGAATATGTGCTCTGTGTATGGTCACTATAGGCTTGTAACAGAAATAGAATATGGATGGTTGATGTGTCCCTGATGCTGATCTGATCACACGGTGCCCCACAGTCTGGATAACAGCAATCACTTATAAACTGTGAAGGTTGAACCTTGGCAAAAAATTTTCAATAACTGTGCAGGAGAAAAATGTATAAAGTGATGGCATATTGGTAAGATATGCCATCACTTCAGGATTGGTGGGGGTGTCAGACCTTAGGGACGCCCACATATCCGGAGACTGAATGGGTATGTGAACCTAAACCATTTCAGTTTTTTCCTGCCCATCTGGGTTGCTGGCATCGCTGGCAGTGCCACTGTACAGAGAAACATAAGAATGGTGAAATCAAAATGCCAATAATAAAATAAGATGGGTACATGGATTTAAGAATTGCACAGTTCCTGATGTAACCAATGGTCCACTAGAAGATACTTCTTGAAGATATTCTCTGTCCTGAGTAATGTTGAAATCTTGTAGATCTTCTTTCCCAGTCACAAAATTTCCTAACCTGCACGTCAGTAGCCAAGGACATGAGATCCATCCTTGTAACTAGAGGATCATGGCTTTAAAGAGATATTCTTAAAATATCAAGCTCTCATTGAGGCCTCATTCAGACATCCGTATCCACATGTACGTGTTAATGCTAATGCTATTCACATGCCTGTGTATTTTCATGGACTATGTGTCTGTGCAAAACTCACGGAGACATGTCTGTTTTTTCTTCCATTATCACAGATGAAAAAGACCTATACAAGTCTATGGGTCCATAGACAGCCCACGGATGGCATCATGGTGCTGTCCGAGATTAAAGGGGTTGTCCAGTACTTTATATTACCCCCCCCCCCCCAATGTGTCTCCCCGGGGCCTCTAAGGATTTTTGTAATTACCTTCCGTTGCAGATAATGCCTGTGAGTGGCGCTATCACTGGCCGCTCACAGGCATCACATGACCCCCGGCTGCAGCCGGCTTTGACATCCGCCGATGTCGCTGGCAGCAGCCGGGGGTCTCTGTCTTCCGCGTTCCAGGTAGATGCCAGACTGTGGGCGGAGTTACCCCCCCACATCACACCCGGCATCCACCGCACGCTCTGCCTCTACCCATTCATTGGGAAAGCGCGGTGGATGCTGGGTGTGACGCGTGGGGAGGAGGTGTAACCCTGCCCACAACCCAGCAGCCACCGTAGGGACCCCAGCGCCGAGTCACGCCTCACTTGTCGTGACATCAGCGTGGGGTCACGTGATGCCTGTGAGCGGCCACCGATAGCGAAGCTCACAGGCATTATCAGCAACGCAAGCTAATTACAAAAAGTCTTAGGGGCCCCGGGGGGATACATTGGGGGGGTAATATAAAGTACTGGACAACTTCTTTAACATTACAAAGCATAGGAGAAACTTTATAACATATTTATCCATACGAGAAGAACACTGATAACACAATGATGGTAAAATGGACACACTGATACCATTTTTTCACATACCTGTTTAAACCTGTACATGTGAATGAGGCCTTCTGCTGATCACTGAAGAGCCCCATTCTCAGCATCGCTAAAAGTCCCATCGGTCAGACCTCCAGCATTCAGAAAGTTATCTCCTAACCCTTTACAGCAGTGGTTCTCAACTCCAGTCCTCAGGACCCACCAACAGGCCATGTTTTCAGGATTTCCTTAGTATTGCACAGCTGATAATTGCATCACCTGCACAGGCTATAATTCCATCACCTGTGCAATACTAAGGAAATCCTGAAAACATGATCTGTTGGTGAGTCCTGAGGACTGGAGTTGGGGAACACTGCTGTAAAGGGACTGTCAGTACAGAAGGACTGTTCAAATCAAGTACAGGCGCTCGGTGCACCGTGGTGGGGCCAAGCAGTTCAGTGCATCTTTCCATCTACTTTTTGGAAACGGATTTTCCAATTTTGACTATGAAGCTACACAGCTACTATACAAAGAAACACTGAAAGCTATAGAACTTGTGGCTCATTCATATAAGAGAATCAGGCACAGTTTCACCAGTTTGGTCAGTGTCAGTTTTTATCATTAGAGTTTGGCCTGAGCTTCAGTTTCTTCATCTTTTTCCATCAAACAGACCTGGAAAACTGGACAGCGCTCAGATGGCAATTAATTGTTGGCCGATTTTTTTTTTCACTGACCCATGGATGTGCATTGTTAATTTTGACCTGACACTCAGATAACTATCGTACATTTTGCCACGATTTTCCGTCTCTCAAACAATCACAGATATGTGAATGGCCCCATTCACTCTTCTAGGTACAAGTGCTATCTGGAAATAACACAAATAGGACTCGTACACAAAAAATGTCCGTCTGAATGAGCCCTTAGTGTTAGTGCAGGTTGCAGTGGTGACGGGTATATTTGCAGCTCTCATAATCTCAATATATCAGTGATGCAATCATCATCTTCCAGAATTCAGGAGAGGACCTACTCCCTCTGGTCTTACCTGTGGAAGCAGCGGTTGGATTACATGAACCCTCTGTACAGAGCAGATCACAGTCAGACCCAAGGAACTCTGAGACCACACACCACTCCATGCCACTTCAGGTAAGAGGTTATTCTGATTCCTCCTCTGCACTGAATAAAGCAGCAGAACTCTAACACACCATATACTTATCATTCATATATAGAAACATCAACCCTAACTTTACAGGTGAAAGAAGCGGGGTGACGTATCATGAGCCCAATGTGTCCTTCAGTGGTGAAATCCAAGGCCCAACACTCTTCCCACTTGTAACCATGGTCTACATTTAGGGGTTGCGTCAGAGCTCACTCGTCAGTTCTATCTTCTGCCTGGCACAAATCAATTCACTTTAGACAGATTTACTGACATCTATGACAGCTTGTGACACGGTGATTCATTTTGCACATATTTAGACTGCGATAAAGTATTGATCTTTGGGGGTCAGACCGCTGGGACCCCCAACAATCCCCAGGAGGTTCTGTAGAGCAAGCTTTGAACAGAGCAGAGGTGGAGCATGTACATCTCTACTCCATTCATTCTCTGTGGAACTGACCCCTAGCGATCAATTCCTAAATCCTGTTGATAGGGGATTACTTATATACTTGGTACAACCCCTTTAATAGGGCATGCGTATGTCCCTGATCGGGAACTTTCTATATAAACGCATAATATAAAGTCGAGTTTGGGTCAGGAGACCTGAAGCCAGTCTTTGCATTGAAGCATACTCAGACCGCAAAACACACGTGTGAATCCAGGCAAAAGCTGTTTTCTTTTTGTTTGCCTGTACAAAACAGACCAATTTTGCAAGTGTGTTAGATCCAATTTTCGGGCATATTTAGTCCACATGTCCGTTTTTAATAATGGTTTTGCCATATGCAAAAACAACGTGACAGAGGTTTCCCAAGCTTCTTCAAGTACCCAGTCAGTGAAAATGAAGAATAGCAGTAGGATGCAACTTGGATGTCCGCAAATAAGGTCAATGTAGGGGATGTCTCTGTTTATATACAGACCATCAGTCAGCAAAATAACAGAACGGACATGTGAATAGTGTAAGGATAGGATGTGTCAGTGTGCTGTCCGAGTAATGAGGCCCAACTTGCCACCACATATTTTCACTGATCTGAAGTCACCAGCCATAGATCAGCCACTGAGGGACTCATTAGGACTCGCTCACATTGCCACGTAACACGGCCGAGTGCTAGTGCTATGTGATGTTTTATCGGATAGCACTTGGACCAATAATATACTATGTTATCCGAGTGCAGTCTGATGTACGTGCACAGAGACAATGGAGAAGATGGAAAAATTAAGTCCTCCATCTTCTCCACACCTGTGCTGCAATTCTTCCATGTGAGAAAATTGGATCACACTCAGAGTTAAAGCAGAGTGTCATTAGCATAATC
Organism: Phyllobates terribilis; assembly: GCF_046119375.1. NCBI lineage: Eukaryota > Metazoa > Chordata > Amphibia > Anura > Dendrobatidae > Phyllobates > Phyllobates terribilis. Next base: position 439,128 of record NW_027363260.1, read on the forward strand.
GGCCCAATTCTCTGGCATGGGAGAATATACAGCATTGTGAGCTAGCCCTTCATGTGTGTACCATGAGCTAGGACGTCTTAAGAACATATATCATGAGAATTGCTCGATGATAATCTTCTGTACTTGTGCATATACTAACTCTTCAGACTTATTTTTCACCATGGAAGGTTTTGGAGGGGCCTCTATAACCGATTTGAGAAAGGAATGCACCCTCGCCAGTCAGTCACTGATTTTCTACAGGCAGTAAAAGAAGAGACGCAGCAGCTGGAGGAGGAAATGGAGTTCATGGAGTAGGTGTGGTAGAAATACTGAAAATCCAGCTTCCTGGCCTATATGTTTTTGATGTTTATACCTCCGCTTAGGTTTCAGTGTAAACCAATTCAGCTTTTAATGGTGACTGAGAAACAATTTTAAATGATTATATATAGAAACCCTGCACAAGATAAAAAAGAGGCAATCATTTTTAGCCGATGCCCTACGTCTTTGGTGTTCTCCAACACAATAACTGGAAGAGAGCACCATTAAAGGGAATCTGTTACCAGGTTTTTGCTACCCATCTGAGTGCAGCGCAATATAGGGGCAGAGGCCCTGATTCCAACAATCTGTCACTTACTGGGCTACCTGCTGTCATTTTGATAAAATTACTGTGTTATCTGCAGCAGACCCCGCCCACATCACTGATTGGCAGTTTTCTGACTGCTGAGCTCTGTATAACCCCGCCCACACCACTGATTGGCCACTTTGTGTATACTACATTTGCGGAAAGCTGCCAATCAGTGATGGGGGCGGGGTTGTACAGAGCTTATGAATATGTAGGACTACCTGGCAGCAGGTTTACTAGTCCCCAATGATAATCTGCTTGCTGATAAAATAGTGATTTTATAAAAACTACAGCAAGCAGACCATTAAGTGACACATCACTGTAACCAGGGTCTCTACCTTGTGTCTTTTCAATGTCAGTAATGCCTGAGCACTGTGGCGTTATGGCTTTCTTATGGCACCAGAGAAGTTTGTTCATTGGTATAAAGTTTTCAAGTAAAGGTTCATTTAGGCAGGCCAATAATTGGGTTAGGGAGCGTTCCCTCATTCCCAACTGTTGGCTGCCTAAACAGGCCATCAAACATCCAATGGAGGGGCAAAACATTCATTGGTGTGATAATTTTTGAGCAAGTTTAAAAATTATCATTAGCAGCACATTGTCCTGTGTAAACGAGAAATGTGCTGACGATAACATAAGTGCGGCCGGCCTTACTAAACAGACCATTAAACCACTGCTGATCGACTTGCGTGTAGAGGTTACATTAACATGCCCTAACCCAATGTAACTTTTGCTCTTGTCTAACAATTTTTCCTTTAGAGATTAACAAAACTGGAAACTCGAGAGTCAAATGAAACCTACAAGAATCTCAATGACCAGCCAAAAATCCACAACTTCCAGATATGCATCACCAAACACTCTCCGGGTAATACGCCCCAAGATTACAGCACCAACCTGAAGCTGTTTCCCTCTCGTAGTCCATCCCAAAGTGAGGAGGACTCGGCCCTGATCCTAACCCAGGACCATTTGAAGAGCTTGGACCCCGACCTGTCGGCTAACAGTGACCAGGAATCTGGGGTGGAGGACTTGAGCTGCCGGTCTCCGAGTGGTGGAGACTCGTTACCCAGCGAGGACAGTGGGAAGGATCCCGATTCAGATGAAGCAGTGTTCCTGACTGCTTAGAGGTCTTATTAACCACTTGCTTTTATATTAGTGCTTCTATTTATTTATAGGGAGTGATGTAAGCTGGGAGGGATATACTGGGGGGAAAAAAAACATATCGACTTTGTTCACATGTATCAGTGGTAGTTTGTGCAGCGGAGACCAGATACTAATGTCCTATATAGTCGGTCTGATCCAGGCAATTGAACGACTGACAATTGGAAAAGTGCATACACAGGTTGACGAAACAATGACGGGGACACAATGATCGCTAATAATCTGGTATCATGTTATCAGCAGCACGTCTCCTGTTTACACTGAGTAATGTGCTGCCGTTAAGAATTTTAATGAATGCATAAAATGTATCGCACCCAATGAAACGGTGCTTTCCTAGTTTGTCTGCCGATTGTGGTCCTGGTTAGATGGGCCAATAATCGTATGTTGAAATGATTCCTATGAGCGCTCGTTCATCGTTTATTGGCTCTACGCCTTAAGTGCGTGTCTGCAGCCTCCGGGAATATTCAGAAACAGTTATCTTTTTTTAAGAGCCAACCTTATAATGCGTTTTGTTTCCTTTCATGATTTCAAACCACATGTCCGTGGAGCATGAATCCTGTCCCAATATATTTGTATATTTAAGGTTTGTCATTGACAAAGGTGCCCTGTACTGGAAATATGGACACTTACATGGTTTTCGGGTTTCGGTCCACTGTGTGAAAGATCTGAATGTGCTTTGCTTCTGTGTAAGTTGCTGGTAGACTAATGGTGGTCATCCAGGATCTGACATTGGGTATTAATTCCCTACCTCCTAGTTATGTTAGGCATGACTATCACATGTAAGGTTCTTGCCACCTGGCCGAGAAAAGTTCGAAAAAAAGGACGCAAGCATAAACTGTTTGGCCTGTGACCACAGCAATTTACAGTAAAACAATGTGATTTTCGTCACATGATTAAAACCATGACCCAATGTCTATGGCTGAATAATCCCTTAAAGACTAATGTTTTGTGCTATGGTATACCATCGGTCCGATCTTCTGTAACTTTATACTGTTTCCACATAGACTGCCAATGAAACAAAACTTCAGAATCTCATTTGGAGACTTTAAAGGGGCTGTCCAAGACTTTATTGAAGGCCTATACTTGATCATCAATGTCTGATTGATAGTGCGTGCTGTAGCTGTTCCTGTGTCAACGGTGGCCAGAAATGCTCAGGTGCCGAGCTCTGTTGACGGAGTACTACATATCGGCCACCCATTCAAATCATTAGGGGGCAGATGTGTAGTACGCAGCCGCAGCCACTATTCCCTCCACAGAGCTCTGCAGTGCAGCTCCGCTAATGAGCACCCCAATTGATCAAACATTGATGACTTATCTTAAAGAGGTGGTCACTACATTGTATAATGCCCCCATCATATTACACCTTTTAAATACCTGCAGCCGGGGTCACGTGATGCAGACTGAGCAGTCAGCAATAGCGCCACCCACAGGTACATATGGAAGCAGGAGGTATTTACAAAAACATTTATTTAGTTAACATGTGTAAATCGATGGGGTCATTATACAATGTAGTGGACCACCTCTTTAAAGAAAGGCCATCAATGTTAAAGTCCGGGACAACCCCTTTAATTATTAATCGGTATCGGTACAGATATATTAGACTTTTCAGAACTTCAAAATAGGTCCATCCTTCAAACAGATGCCAAAAAGTACAGTATGCTGCAAACTTTAATGGAAGCATTCCTGTATGAATACAATATTGGAGGAAATAAAGAAAAAAAAACAAAAAGCTTTGGCACTTTTATGTAGGTCTCCATAATATAGTGGGGAGAGACTTTCTTATTGACTTATATAAGCGAGGTAGAGCAGTAACCCCAAAGAAATTGAAAAATCAGCTGTGGTCCCTATAGGATGGCCCTACACATTGCATTTCCCATCACTTTTTTGAGAATACATTGGGGTGGAAAAATAAGATACAAATAAAGCAGATAATAAGAATTTATAGTCCAGAATTTACTGGTCACTTTTGTATTTCTGTAGGAATTCCAGCTCTGTACGTTGCAGATATCCGGCCCATCAGCGGATTAGCGGGGTCCCGCGTACTTGAATCCTTGCATGTTATCTGGGGGCTAAGAGCTATAGGGGTCTCTCTAAGTGCTTCCGACACTGGTTTTCAGAAAACGTACTGATCCTTTTATATTCGTGCTGCAGGGTAGTTACATGTGGGGTCTCAGCGTCACATTACTGGGCTAGTACTAATATGGTAAGAGTCAATGTGGTGTAGTATCCCCCCGCCATCCTTTACGTGTCGCCTGCTGCATAGTGAACGGCTGCCATCTTGAATGCTCATTGAAGCTGCTATTAGTTTTTTTTGTAAATTGCATGGATAATCTTACCAGAATAATCGTTCTCACTTCTTGACTTGTCGGCTCATTGTGACCAATATCATATTGGTTTTCTAGACGAGTTTACAAGCGCTTGTAGTGCTACAATACAAGAACAAAGCTCCTAGATGTAATAGGAAGATCATCATAAAGTGACCGTCCCTCCCAACTGCAGATTCCAAAATCTTCTGAAGATGCAGCTTATAAGTGAGGTCCGTGATGGTCAGAAGCAGCGTCTTCTTCCCATGATCTGTGCCTGGGGTGGGAGCCCAGCGATGTAGGGGCTGAGCCGCAGTAACAGACATGGGGCCGTGTCTGCGGGGGAAGGTGGGGAATAGAGTTTTCATTTTCTAATCCAGGACAACCCTTTTAAAAGTAGAACTCCCAAAAACAATGAAAGGGAAAGCCTCTTAAAGGGGCACTAATCCTCGAAATGAATGAGGGCAAAAAATAGAGCAGCTCTTACTTGTGTCCAGTCTGAACATGATCCTAAAAGAGATGGGGCCAGAGTGATCAAGAGCGGCGCTGTTCACATTGGTCTTGATGAGGAGGTGTGCTGGAGTCAGACAGACGCTCACGGTTCATGAAAAGGTGCATGCTTCTTCCTGAATTGAGAACGCACCGTGGGGCAATAAACAAATATGCAACATATGAATGAGATTTTGTGGCTATTTATGGTACAAAGATTTATAAAAAATAATTCTGCACAAGCGCTGTGTGTGAACAAACCCCAACGGTGGAGCCGCAGGTCTTTTGGGAGTTCTTGATTGCAAAGGGTTTTGTGTGTTTTTTTTTTATATATTATTTATGGTTTATTTATTGATGCCATCATTGCTTATTTTTGTGACGAGTATAATAAAATCATGATCTATTTTTTTATTTTGTGTTGCATATTTTGGCTGTAATTTATATGCAGAAATTGATTTTTGTTTTAAGATATTTTAAAATATGTTGTCAAGCAATATTACCCTAATTGTGACTATATCAATACAAAGTACGTATGTAAAGTAGTTTATTCCGTAATGTGCAATTAGAATATTTTTGTAAACTCCCTTGTGTTGTGTGTGCTGGTGTGTATAGATTAGATTGGGCCTCTGTCCTTTACGGACATAGCATTACAGTCATTTATGCTGCACTTATAGAAGATGCTAAAGAATTACACTACAGTTCTTTTAATACAATTTTCTTTTCTTTTTTAAAGCAATACTTTACTCACCCTCTCTGGGTCTAATGCAGAGTGTCAGCTATTTGTCACATTGACAGCGCTGCAGCCAGTCAGTGAGTTCAGTGACTCTGAGCAAGTAGTGCCGTTAACTCGGGCAAAGCTGCTGATCTCAGTTATTGGTTGCAGCGCTGTCGACGTGAGGCCAAAGGACAGTAACAGACACTGGGAGCAGTGGCAGAGACCCTGTGCTGGACCCAAGGAAGGTGACTAGTGCACAGTAACAAAAAAACAAAAAAAAACAGCTGCACCAACGGGTTAAAGGAAAATCCCTTTAACCCTCAACTGGTGAGGTGGGGGTTGCCACACCCCAGGGAATTTTTGTTCGGCTGCCATTCATTGAAAAATGCTGGTATGAGGATACGTGTCTCACTAGCTTCCATCCATTTGTGGGTGTCAAAAATTTGTTACACTCATATGCAATCAATCGCCAATAAGAAAACGATTAAAACAAACGTGATCTTCGCATTTTCTGTAAAAATAAGAGATTTCTAAACACTGGGGTATAGGAAACCCCACCTCACCAGTTGCGTGACAAAAACCCCACCTCACCAGATGAGGGTTAATGAAC